>NC_063194.1:33966906-34127870 GCF_017589495.1 Alosa alosa | reverse complement strand
ACCACTAGTGGCACTATAATCACAGGAAGTAGGGTCATATTTCAGCAATACTTTCACGTATAGAAACCAAATCAAATTTAGTATATGGACTTGGGACCCTATTTTGAGGACACACAATAAATTTACCAACTTTTGACCACTAGGGGGTGCTAGAGTGACAGGGTTTTAGCTCATATATCAGCAATGCTTTCACGTAGGGAAACAAACTTGGTTCATAGACTCGGGACCACATCCTGTGAACGCACAATAAATGAAGTGACCATTGACCAGAACTTGGAGTTTGGAGAAATGGGAAGCAGAGGACTAATACAATGACAGAACAGAAGCCACCAAACAGGAAGTGAGCTCATCTCAGCAACCCTTTCATGCATCATAACCAAACTTAATATATAGACTACTGACCCCATCAGGAGGACACCCAATAAATGTAGTGACCTTTGACCTCTAGGGGGCGCTGCAATTAAGAAACATGCCTTTTGGCCTGTAGCTGCTGTTGTGTTTAGAATTAAAACACACTAGTCATGTCTGGTAATACTGTTGGAGTTCCTTAAGCCGACCCACGTCAACTTGTGATGTCATCATAATTGAGTCGGCCGCCATATTGGATTTAATCAAAAACACAAAAAAGTTTTTGCAGGTCACAAATTTCAGCTGATCCTCACCAAAATTGGCAGAGACCATCTTCAGACCATGCCTTATCAGTGCATTGCTTTCTGGAACAATTGAAAGTAGCATTGGCCTGTAACTGGCCGCCAAACAGGAAGTGAGCTCATCTCAGCAACGCTCTCATGTATCAAAACCAAACTTAGTACATGTACCTCAGACCACATCAGGAGGACGCTCAAGAAATTTGGTGACCTTTGACCTCTAGGGGGCTCTGTAATTGACAAAAATGCATTTTGGCCATTAGTTGCTGATATGCATTATACTGCAAGGGAAGTCAATGGCAGCCCATAGAACCATCTGGTAAAAAAAGTTATACAATTTGGCACAATGATTGGGGACAGTCCAGTAATTAATTTCACCAAGTTTCATGCCGGCACCTCAAGCGCCACCAACAGGCCAAAGTTGGACGTGTGTTCACGGACGTAACTTTTGACCCGTTGACCAGATTGTCAAAATGAGGCATCATTGGAATCCTTGGGCCAAGCTGAATTCAACACACCCCATGACGTCAATTATTGATCTCTTTGTTTAAAAAAGAGTTAAAGGGTGCAAGTGTGATCATCTCAGTCAATCTTTTATTTTTGATGTGAAACTGATGACAGCAAGTCCCATCCAGTTAATTCTAATGCGTGCGTGCAAGGGTGGGGCGGGGTGGGACGGGACGGGCAGGGGCGATTGCGGCGGTGGGTTGGCTGGGTGAGGGGGCGGTGACACTCAGCCCTGGTTCAGCCACACAAAATCAGTTATGTTTTGATGTGAAACTTGACCTTGTAACTCAGCCAATCTTGGGTTGTTTGGCATGGAACTTGTTGTGACTGCTTAATGCTATATGTCTGAAGCAACAGCATTGAGTTACATGGCAAATCTGGCCTGCTGAACCTGCTGCTTGGCCCCCACATTGCTGCTTGCAGCTATATTGTAAGTGTGCTTTTTAAATAGCTTTATAATTATTAACATATACTTGTTTTGCTTCTTTTGTTGACAGACGTTTGATGAATAGCCTAGTAATTGATTGAAAATGGAGGGCAATTTTACGAAGGTGTTGAACAAATTTAGTTATAAATCAATTCTGCCTTTGTGAAATACCCATCAGGTGAGAATACACAAGTCTTCATTTAAGACTTACACAACTTTCTTAATAGCCCTTGCGGTGTATGTGCCTCCACGACTCTGGACGATACTGTTCACCTGACTTTCAAATGTTCTTTTATTATACTGATTAAAGTTGACATGTTTGGTGAGTTCACTGGAGTACTGTGCAAAGGCAAACTGTGAAAACAAAATAAAAACTGCTCAGCAGATGGCACAACATCCCCTGGAAGCATAATGGATATAAGAACAGTTTATTTATAGTTTATTCAAAGCTACTGAACAAACAATAATATTGAATCAGGCATGAGTTCGACTTACTAAGGTGTTATAAGGCAGGAGACTCCTGGTCATATTCTTCACAAACGTTTTCATGATCAAGAACTGATTTGGTGACACACTCCTAGATCCATCCAGAAGGAAGACTATATCGGCAGCTGCTGAGGAGGGAAAATATTACAGAAGACATTGGTATATTATGAGTTACTGTGTTTGGAGTTAATACATTTGACAGGTCAATCCATTTGCAATGCATTTATTATTTTTGGTGAATGTTCACAGCACAAGTATTTTGTTATTCAGTGAACTATGTTATTTGATTCACCAAAAAAATTCCAATGTTTCAAAACTAGCAGTTTATGACTTACCAATTGTACAGAAGATGATTTTGAAAATGTTTAGAAAGTGCCAGTCATAATATTACAATATAGATAGCACCTATTGTTTAGGGCTGGAACTGATTATTATTTTCAAAAGTTACTCAGAAAAAAAAGTAGCTCAAGATGGAGATAGATAGCTATAGACAGATCCCAAGGGGAAATTCAAGTCAACAAACTAAATTAATCTACAAATTAAAGACAGAGACTTTCTAATGAGGAGACACAGCACTCAAAGAACCTCCCATAGAAATGTATGGGGTTAGTTCGCAATGGAAACATGGCACTCGTCTACATATTCCGCCCCTTCTGCCACCAAAAGACGACATGTGAACACACCGTGCCAATCATGTGGTATGTTGTGAATACATCGTGCCAATCGTGCGTTGTGATCTCGCAGCTGGAGCGAGGTTGGTCTGTTGTGATTTGTGAAGCCTTGCACACACGTAGTTCTGCCCGAAAGAGATGCCCGATAATGGCTCCTCCACACAGTTGCGTGCGTTGCAGTGCTGGAGACGCGCATCCCATTCACTTTACATGGGCTCACATCATCCGTTGCCGAACTGAATTGTGGGTCCGTTGCGTCGCGTTTCTCCCGTTGCTTGCGTTGAGAAATTCAGCTGTTGCTGCACCGACAGACGGCACCGGCCAATCAAGCCAATCGACGGACGGCACCAATCAAATTACGGTTATACTTCAAGTCATTTGTATAGCTACCGTCGGGAACACCCACTGGCATGTGTCGACGGAACGCAACTGTGTGTAGAAGCCGTAAGTGCCCAAAAAGCGTTACAATATGGCCGCAGAGTGGAGGGACTTTCCTAAAAGGACTTTGCTAAAGATCAGTTAATTTGCTGTCGAGGAGTAAGTAAAGCAGAAAATATTAACGTTTAAGCAGCTGCCAGATCATTTTAAGATGTTTGCTTTTAAATACGACACAAACCTAGCGAAAACACTCATTAACCCACAAAAGTGTATTTCATAGTCAACAATTAATTAATTAATTAAATTAATCAGTCAAGAGATAGATGGCGTGGGGAGCAGTTGACGTGGTTTGATGGCCAATGCATCATGCCTATATTGTAGAAGTTGCTTGGAGCAAGATTGTTTGCTGAATAGATTGTTTTTGCTGTAATTTGATTGAATAAATGTAACCGATTGATTTAATAGTTGACCACTAAAAGATGAATCAAGTTTATTGGATGCTTAGACAAAGGTTGGACCGGTCCCTAATTGGGTCAGTTTAACAATCCCATTTCTTACATAGTATATGCACTCTGCACATGCTGCATATACAGATCAGCACAATGTGATCTGGTGAAAGTGTACACACTCTTACCTTGTTGTACCACCTGTGTAGACGTAGAACAACCTGTAGAGGCGGGCACTGTAGAGGCTGTAGAGGCTGGCACTGTAGAGGCGGGCACTGCAGACCAAAGATATGGTTGGTGGATGTACAGCAACTGTACAAGTGTAAACCTTGAGATCTTTGTATTTATTAGAATACATAATACCCTGATTGTACTTTAGAATTCAAACACTCCCAACCTTGGCTGATTTATACCAGAACCATTTCAATCCGACATCTAATGGAAAATATGCTCAGAAATGGGGAAGCCTCACCAATAGGAAAGCAACATTCAAACTGAGATCTAAACCCTCATTAGGAGAAATAAGGAGCAATATGATTGAGAAGGGAAGTGGTATTTTTAGATCTTAAGTTAAATTGAAAATGGAGTTTATTGTGGGAATGCCTGCAAACAGTACCATCACACACAGTAAAAGTGAGAGTTCTGTGTATTCACAAGAATGTATTCACCTCATTTGGTCAGTAAAAAGGTCACACAATCTTTAGTTATGGATTGTGCATGTCATGTGCTTTTTTTGCATTCAGATGTACAACCCCAAAACAGAAAACGTTGGGACATTGTGCAACATGTGAATAAAAACAGAATGTAATAATCTGCACATCTCTTAAAACTTAAATTTAGTTGCAAAAAGGACACAGACAATATATCAAATGTTGAAAATGAGAAATTTGACTATTTCATGGAAAATATGTTAATTTTGAATTTGATGCCATCAACATGTTTCAAAAAAAGTTGGGACGGGGGGTAACAAAATGCTGGAAAAGTTGTGTAATGATAAAGAAAACGAAAGGAAGAATGTTTCACAACTAATTAGGGTAACTGGCAACATGATAGGGTATGAAAAAGAGCATCCAAGAGAGGCAGGGTCTCTTAGAAGTAAAGATGTAGGGGTATTTATCACTCTGTGTAAAAATGTGCGCACAAATGATGAAACAATGTCATTTTAATGCTTCTTAACATGAAATTGTGACTTATTTAGGGAGTTAATCATCTACAAGACATAATATTATTCAGAGAATCCAGAGAAATCTTTGCAAATAAGGGAAATAGCTGAAAAACAAATTGGATGGCAGTGGTCTTTTAGACCTCAGATGGCACTGCATCAACATCAGACCCGTTTCCAGACCTGTCATTGTATTAGCTTAAGACAATCTCTGATAACCATTGTCTATGTGCCCAGTTTGATACTTCAGCCAAAATTGTAACAGCTAAAATTGTATTGAGACATGATACAGAAAATACCACCCTCTTATCTGGGCCTGATCTTATTTAAAATGGACTGAGGTAACAAGGAAAAAGGTCCTGTTAGACCAATCAAAGTTCGCCTTTCGTTTTTGGAAATCATGGACTCATCTGGGCTAAAGAGGAGGGGGCCTATCCAAGTATCCAATCTATCCAACTTGTTTTCAGGGACAACCTTGAATATTTCAGGAAAACAATGCCAAAATGAATTCTGCACATACTTAAATAGTATTTCTCCATAGAGGAAGAGTCCAGGTGCTAAGATGGTATGTCTGCAGTCCAGATTTGTCAAATTAGGTGCATAATGGAATGAAAAGCATGACTAAGAATACCCCATACTGTTGAGCAACTGAAATCCTGTATCGGGGAGTAATGGGACAACATTTTATTATCAAAACTGTAGCAAATGGTCTCCTCAGTTCCTAAACATTTACAGAATTTTGTTAAATGAAGAGGTGAAGCAGCACAGTGGTAAACATGCTCCCGTCCCAACTTTTTTTGGAACATGTTGCTGGCATCAAATTCAATATGAACATATTTCCATCAAATAGTCCCAATTCTCATTGGGCATTCTGTTTTTATTTACATTTTACACAACGTCCCAACTTTTTTTTGTTTTGGGGTTGTATAATATATTTAACGGTTGACAATACTGTTTTATTGCTAGTGACTGACATGTTTTCCTTGTAGTTAGCGGTTTGAGCTTCAGCTTGACTTCACGGTTTCCTGCCCGTCAACGTGCATGTTTGTGCGCACACGTGTGCTTCTCATTCCCCTTTAACTTTGACAATACACTACAACACCTGACAGATTTGTAGTTATTGGTGGATCTATCTGAATGCAAATAAATGGGCAGCAACAACCCGTAAGAATCTTTATCCTAATCGTGCTCTTGTTCTAATGAAATCATGTGCTCATTGTAATTAATTCATTCCTCCATTTTAATCAGAAACTATGACCGAAAAGCACTACAGAGGGTGGTGAAAAACTGTCCAACGCACCGGTTCCTCATTCCGTCCATCGAGGCCATCCAGGGCAAGCAATACTTGCTTAAGGCGCGCAGCATCAAAGACTGTTCTCACCCCAACCACAGACTGTTTACCCCACTCCCCTCCGTTACAGGTCTCTCCGCACCCGAACCAGCAGGTTCAGAGGAAGCTTCTTCCCTGCGGCTGCCACCCTCCTGAACTCTAGCTCTGCATCCCGGTGACAACCAACAAAACATGTTGTTCATACATTATTCATATTACATAGCCATATTTATTCTGCTCTTATAAGACAACTGCTAATACACTGCACATATTTATATTTAAATGTATATTACTCTAAACCACCTTCTGTAAACCAACTGTACAGTACTGTCTACATTGCATTATATTTCTTGTCCTGTCTATGCACAACCTGTCTATATACCACTGCACTTTTCTGCTTTTTTTTGCCCTTCTGGTTAGACACAAACTGCATTTTGTTGTCTTTGTACTTGTACTCTGCACAATGACAATGAAGTTGAATCTAATCTAATATAATCTAGGAGTCAGGACACGTTCTAGTTGAATCTAATCTAATCTAATCTAGGAGTCAGGACAAGTTCTTCACATTCCCCTTGATCAATAAGTCAGAAGACAAATAAACAACAAGTTACCCCTCCAAAAACTAAGGCATTCTAAAAAAAAAGTCAAATTGCATAACATTTGACTTTGTGGGCTTTATCCGTCAGACATTAAGATGGAAAGAGAAGTGTACTTACAAGTGTGTACTGCAGTGGAACGCCCACCTGTTGGGAAAACACCAATATAGCAGTTATTTGGTGCACACCCATTCCACAAAGTCTTACAGGAGTCATGAGATGCACACATTCCACAAAGTCTTACAGGAGTCATGAGATGCACACATTCCATAATGTCTTACAGAGAGTCAATAGATGCACACATTCCACAATGTCCTACAGGAGTCATTAGATGCACACATTCCACAATGTCCTACAGGAGTCATTAGATGCACACATTCCACAATGTCCTACAGGAGTCATTAGAGGCACACATTCCACAATCTTACAGAAGTAATTTGCTACTGGGCCAGCTGGTGGGGAAATATAAAGACATCAGCCTGCACTGCTTCCTTACTGCACTCATTCAGCAACAAGGGTCATACTATTCATGATGCCTCTGCCCACTACACAAGGGTCATACTATTCATGACGCCTCTGCCCACTACACAAGGGTCATATTATTCATGATGCCTCTGCCCACTACACAAGGGTCATACTATTCATGATGCATCTGCCCACTACACAAGGGTCATACTATTCATGATGCCTCTGCCCACTACACAAGGGTCATACTATTCATGATGCATCTGCCCACTACCAAGGGTCATACTATTCATGATGTCTTCATGTTATGGGTCATACTATTCAAAGGGATCTGACTACCCTAGCAGAGGGACATATTTAGGACATATTTAGGACAGATTAATTTCTCATTCCATATTTACTTCTTGTAATTCTTTGCCTGGTGAAAACATAAACAGAAAGAGAATAGAATAGAAAACAAACATTTGTATGAACGGTGGCCCTTGAGCCAAAAAGTTTGCCCACCCCTGCATTAGATGCACCCATTCCACAATGTCTTACAGGAGCCATTAGATGCACACATTCCACAAAGTCCTACAGGAGTCATTACAGTAGATGCACACATTCCACAATCTTACAGAAGTAATTTGCTACTGGGCCAGCTGGTGGGGAAATATAAAGACATCAGCCTGCACTGCTTCCTTACTGCACTCATTCAGCAACAAGGGTCATACTATTCATGATGCCTGTGCCCACTACCAGCGGGTGGCGTGTCTTCATGTTGTGTGTGTACAAAGGGACATGACTCCCTAGTAGAGGTCATATTTACTAGAGGACAGATTAATTTCTCATTCCATATTAACTTGTAATTCTTTGTCCGGTGAAAACAAACAGAAAGTAAAAAAAAAAACAAACAAACACTCTACTTGCCAGTAATTGTATAAACAAACATTTTTATGAACGGATCTGAGAAAACTTACTCAGTGCCACCATGAAGAGCCACAGTGGAAATGAAATCATTGTTGGTTCCCTTTCCCTTGACCAAATCTTGTACTCTGCACCTGTGAAAACACACATAACACATGTTATGTACATGTCAGGGTTTTGCAGGAGGACTCAAGCGAAAGACTCGTTAAATCCAGAACATTCAAACATTTTGTTTGTTGGTAAATCGACACAAGAAGAAAAAACGAAACACTGACAGGCTGACGATCCAAACAGACAGAAATCAAAAACAGAAAAGAAGAAAAACTAACACTTACAGACTTCACTTTCAACTTACCCAACAAGTGCAACAAACCAACAAAGCAAAGAGCAGGAGCAAAGCGGTTATAAATACACAGACCACCAGATTGACAGATAACTGGACGAGACCAACAAAACAACAATAGGAAACAGGTGTGAGTAGAAAATGGAGGGAAAACTAATAAGACAGGAAGTGCAGACCAAATAAGGAAAGGGGCGGAGACAGTCCCATGTAAGCAGGCAGGTAAACACAGAGCACATGGGGAACAGCAAAAGCACACAACAAACACAGGACAATATACAAAATGGCCAGCAGGGTGGCAAAAAACAGTCCAGTGCCTGGTTTCCCGATAACGATGGATACATGCACTTACCAGGTGTTAAAAATGGTGCATTCAGGGCACTTCGGAATGACAAGGACCGTCCCCGTGGCTACTTTGTTTTTCCGACAGCAAGTGTTCATGTGCTTTGCCATCGGAATGTGTGACAAACACGGATGCCACAACAAAGGTTAAAACATACACTCACAACCCAGATAGCAAAACCACACTGGGATGGATCTGGCCCACACCTACCATGCGACCCGGCCCAGATCCATCTCACGGACATGGTCCAGCGTGCAAACGCACAACGGGCCAAAAGTGGTCAGGATTCGTTTCATGGCTCTGCACTGGAGATGGGTCAGCGCTGGCCCACTCTCGTACCAAAACAGTAAAACCACACTGGGGTGGAGCTGGCCCACAACCAACATTCCATCCGCATCTGATCCGTTAAACGGACACGGTCCAGCGTCCAAACGCACATCGGCCAAGAAGTGATCAGGCTCCGTTTCACGGATCTGATCTGGAAATGGAGCAGCGCTGGCCCAGTCCCGTACAGGAGCGGCTTGAATCCGCGTACCAGATTGATGCCAGCTATATGCCTTATTTTCGCCATTTATAGTTAGCCTAGGCTACGTGATGTTTAGTCTATCGTGTGTTTAGGATACCTTATATTTAATTACCCTACAGTCAGAAGCAATAATCATAGGCCTACATCCACATAAAGTATACATTTCAGAATATATGTATGTGGTTCAGAATTTTTTGTAACATCTATAACGCCAATAAAATGTGATGGTAGGCCTATGATGTGAATGATTGCATGAAATTTGAGCATTTGCTATTTTTGGCTGAAGAATGTAAATGAGAAAAAATGCACAAAAAATGAATGTTATTATTCACATCATACAAATGCCAAGGCTTGGAATTGCCCTATAACAATCATAGCACTTGTCGCTTGCTGTAGGTCTTTAGGCCTAGCCTAAGAAGATTAGCCTACGCATGCTATCATAGCCCAATACCCCATCAGAATCGAAGAAAATGTTTACATTTAAAAAAATCTTTATTTAAAACATGAACATGAAACAATTCATAAACATGAACAAAAACATAAAATCCAACATTTAGCTGGCTTCTTTCATCACGCTGGCGCTGGTGCTTGCTACGGCCCCCTCCCGGTCATGCGCCAGTGCGAACCAGCGTATGGCGCACTGGTGGATGTCTGTGTCTGTTGCCTGGGCCGTCACTGGACACTTGCGTACCGCTCCTATGGAACAAGATTATCGTTTAGTGTGCACTGTACTGTAGGGCATCCTATGGGCAGGCTCCACCATCTTGGTTGACATTAAAGGGGTGGTTCAGGATTTTGGACATAGGACGTCATTTCCAAGTTAGCAAGTGTGATATGTATCAGTGGAGACCGTTCTCAACACATTTCCTCCCGTCCTTCTAGTTCAGTGGTTCTCAACCTTTTTTGAGCAAACGCCCCAATGACCTTACATGATTGACAGATTTAGCCCACTGTTAGAAGCAATAGGAGACTGGTTGGGTAAAAAAAACACTACCACATCAGCATTGGTTGTAATGATTTTTTTTGATGATCAATAGGAACATTAAATGCTAGGCAACAAGATGTGTCATTTTATCATGGACAAAAATCAATTGCACATCGCAACAATCCAACCAATCACAAAACAGATTCTGCGCGTGAGGCCTGTTTAGGCCTATATATATTTCGTATTTGATTAGCAACGGTCTTTTCGTGGAGACTACGCTCAGAGCAGCTGCAGAACAACAGCGAGCGGGGCTGGGGACGTGAGTCCACAGCACGGTATGACCACTGACCATAAACAGTAAAATGTATCTGGGACGGTAGAGGGGTTAGAAACCCATGAATGAAAATAGCCTATGTATTTCAGGTAGCCTATTTTTGCACCAACAATATGTGAAAACCATGAAAGGTTGAAATGTAAAAAAAAAACCTCACGTTCCTAGCGCCCCCCTAGGTTGTACGAATGCCCCTAGTTGCAGAGTTCGCAGGTGCTAAGCTAGCGCAAGTCATCAGTATGTGTTAGCCTGCCACTAAAAACAGTCTTACCCACTCCACAGCACAGTACACCCGAGGCAAATAAATGATAAATGTCTGTGTTGATAGTTTTATTTCTAACATCATTCTATTCTTGCATTTCAATGATCGTGTGGTGATTATTAGTTTAGCGTGTACTATATGTACTATAGGAAATAAGTGTACGTTATATGACCTGTTTAGTGTACAAAATATGACCTGGTTAAAAGGGACGAACTGTTTAAATTTTGAATTACTATGCAACACCTTGTTTGAACTGGGATTACTTTTGCTATAGTTTCTTTGGTAACCACTAGAGGGCGCTACCTGTTGGGAGAATATGCTGCTAGGTAAGAGAGGAAGTAGCTGCTTGTTAACATTAATACAGCAGCCGATCTGATTAACAGCAGCACGGTGTTCTGTGTATCATTTCATACACCTATATTTCCCCACTCTTCAGGTAGGAATGTTTGTTGGGATTTTGATTGTGTTACTAAACGGTTGTGACCGTAAAAGAGGGGTTTTTGTTATTTTCTATGTACTTTCTATATACTATGTACGATTTAGTTTGAACTAGGAAAATGTTGCTAGTCACGTTTAACAATCTCATGCTAGCACGTAGGGAAGCATGATTTGTATTATCGTAATACACTGTTTGTACTTTGTGTTTTTATTTTTCTAGGCTTGTTCACATTAATACAGCAGCCGATCTGATTAACAGCAGCACGGTGTTCTGTGTATCATTTCATACACCCATATTTCCCCACTCTTCAGGAGTGCAACAATCGCATTACATTTTGAGGGACTAGTTTCTTAGCAGCGGCGGAATTATACTTGCTCTGGTTAGTAGTAGGGCCTACTGCGCCGAAAAGTAAACAGAGAAGCGCACTAGTAGTAACCTTGGTAATATCAGTCCGGCGTAGCGTTGCTTTAAAAGCCTACTACCAGAGCCATATAAAGGTAGAGTTGCGACAACTCCATTCACTCCAATGTTCCATTTTTTTTTCCAACAATGGCGTCTGATGCAGCCTATAAATAGTTCCCGGAAGTTAGAATCGAACTCTCGGAAATAGCCAGATAGCTCGCAAAACGCAGGGCTGACAGGCAGATTTCGCGCTGTATGACAAAATGTTTGTTCTTCATTTGACGTTTAGTAGCACTAGACGTCTGCAGTGGAAGCTACTTCGCTGGAAAAATCAAACTGCTGAATACCGTGAGTACACAAATCCCTTTGGATCAAATTAGGACTGATATTTATTAGCCATAACTTTTGTTTGACTTTAGTACCGTTTCAAATGGAAAAGACTCGGGTAGCTAATTTGCTGCTACAAGCTAGCTCCGCTTTGTGTGGATGTTTTATTACCAGTTTGCTGTTAACTCAATCTCACATACCAAATCGTTTTGTCTTAGGCTACTAAACAGTATTGAACTTCGGGGTGGCTTGCGCTGTGTCTTCAAACGTGTCCCAATCAGAACACCTTTATTGACTTTGGGCAGTGTTACTCATTGCGCGGCTCGCAAGCCACATGCGGCTCGTCAAGCTATCGTAACTCCCCCCATTTCCACCGGTCCCGTATTTCCACCGTCTTGCGTGTATGTGTCACTTAATATCCATTTCTATACAAACCAAGACAGCGGACTCCTACAGAAACGCAACCACGCACAACATAGGTGTATCTAAATTAGCTTTGTAACAAAAATGATATTTTACCGTGACTTGAGGAGCTGTAAACAGTGTTGTAAGGCTGCGTGTACACAACCGCTTGGAGCTCCAGTGGAATTTTAATTTCACGACGAGAATTCTCGGTCTAACCGTCCATGTGCCGTTGAAACGGTGTAAATAGGCGACCCATCAGGCCAGCACTATAACTCCGAGCGTGGTAAACAAAATCGGATATTTCAGGCAGTAAATGCTCCCGTTAAGAACCAAACCAGATATTGTTCAAATCTACACAACTATGGCTACTGAAAAATGTAAGGTTCATTTAGTAAATGTTATTTTGAAGTGTTAAAAAACATCGTTGTTTTAGAATTTCTGAACAAAAGTGGTGATAATTGGGGGTGTTACGATATAATTGGTGGCTCGCATGGTAGCTTTGGTGAGATTTCGTTAAATTTGGTTTTACTCATTTTGAGTAGGCCTAAACTGTTCGCCAAAGGCCATCATCTCTGGCCCCAGCTTGATAAAAACAAAAGTAGGCTCTGATTTAGCCTAGTCTACTGTATGACATCAACAAGGTGATCTTAAGTTTCGTTCTCACTGCCACTGCAACGCCTTTGAATGCAATCCGCTGCCCTGTTTACAAATGCTACAGCGGACTTAAATTGCCACCTTGTGGCCATAAGTTATACATTTCACGCAGCTGTATGACTCACGGAAAGCGCGAATGACGTGGCCACTTCTAAATGGGACCCACTGTATGTGGTAACAGCCAATACATTTTTTCAAATGTGCTTCATAAACATACAATACTGCACTACACCTTAATGGTGCTTCCTAAAGGGGGTATTGTCAAACCTGCTACTACTAATACTAAAAATACAGCATGAAGAAAGTCAAGGACATGCATGCCAGCTTCCACTCATCCCAGTATTAAAGTAAATCTGGTCTTAAATGAAAATGTATTGGCTTTGTTATTTCTTTTTTGTGGGATGTCCAATTTATATGTAGAAATGCACATTTGCAAAGGTGACTTAGTATGTTGTCGTAAAAGTGGCTCTCCTTTTGATTTTGCACTGCCAATGTGGCTCTTGTGAAAAATAACATTTGGTCCAGATGATCATACATCATGGTCACTACAGCCCAACATGATATTTTGAGGTTTATTTTCCTTCTTCTGTTTTTTTGAATGACCCATAGAATAAATGCTGTTGCATAATCCATTTTAGAATATCACATTTTGTTATTTCATCTCTCCTACACCCTCACTTACACAATCTCCTCTCTGTAGTCTTTCCCTCTTTTCATTATGTGCTTGGGGAGGAACCACTGATATTGCCCCTGCAGTAGCAAGGCTCTTTGGTGCAGGTTTCATACTGTAGGCCCAGAGACAATATTGTATTGTGTGTTTACAAATGAAGCCATTGCTTAAAACAAGAAAAATAGTAGTTAGTAGTTTAGGATTGAAAAATGTTTAATGAAATGCTTTTTTTTTATGTTGGCAGGTGGTGTTCTGGTGTCATCTATAGAGGCTGGAGGACAGTGGGGGCGTTGGTTGAGGTTTTGAATTTCTTGGCTTGGCTTTTGCTGCCCATATGACCATCTTTACCTTTTTGTTTTTTTTGATGGTCTTGATTTGTGTTGCTTCAATCCGAAGTCTAACATTAAGGAATCTTTTGCCTATTTTTTTTTTCAACCCTGCAGCATGATTGTAACCTGCTTGGGATTTTATTTATTTCACTTTCAAAGGCCGTTGTTGCACTATGAACCTTAAAGAGTACGGAGGGTGTGGTTCTCCTGAAGAGTTCCTCTATCTTCTGAATGAAGGAAAACACTGCCTCAGATGGCCGGCAAAGAGCGCCTTTTTTTAACTCTTTTAACTCTAACAATACACCGTTGAGTTCAACAGCATTGTTGCACTTAATGGACGTGCTGCAGGTTTCACACATGTTGGTAAATTTCAGCACTTTATGAGTTACATAGCCAGCAAGATGGTAAAGGATGTTTGTCTCTGTTAAGGTCAGTGTAGGTGCTGTGAGCTCAGGTGTTAGTAGCTGCTCTACTCTGACTGTGGATGGTACGCTGACCTGTTCTAGGAAGTCTACAAGAAAGTCATTCTCATCATCCTGGTAGCTCCCAGACCTCACTGTGTTTAACACCTGTCCCACAGAGATCAGGCGCAGTACATGGTTAAATTCGACTGGTGTGGGTACAGGATTGCGAGATCTGACGCAACTGAATAGGTTCTCAAGACCGTCCTGAGTGAAGCGCGATGTTAAAACGAACCTATGCCCCCTGGACAACATGTCCTCCTGTATGCCTACTATTGTTTTGGTTGCCATGATGATTCCTGTTTGAACAGGTTTCCAGGCTCCCTTCTCCCCAATCTTAATGTCCTGAAAGAATTGTATATTTTCCTCTAGGAAATGGATGGCCTTTGTGTATTCCTCCATCTTGTGCCTGCTCAGAGCTATCACTGGGTGGCGGGATGACATTAGGTCGAACCAGCGGTCCATCTGTGCCAGGAGCCAGGCTGTGGTGAGGTAGGCTTGGGGGCGGTTCTCTTTTTGCACCAAGTACTGCAGAGCAGCACTGGTTGATTTACTGAACACATGGAGAGCTGGGCCAACCTTCATCTTGTCAAAGTGAGATGGTGTTAGACAGGCTAAAGTAAGGCTCGGGGCAAGTTTTAAAGCCATATTTTCCTGGAAACGGACTAGGTCAGCCAGATGTGCTGCTGATACGGTATTAGATGGTAGTTTGTATTTAGTCACAATTTCACTGGGCACCTGAAAAACCTGCCCCCGGACCAGGGCACCTTTCAGATTTTTGATCAGGTGTGGTACATCTGGCATGATTGTAAAGTCGTCTTCCTGGTGTTGTTGGATGTGGGACAGATGTGCTGTTTAGACCGACACCAAATGCTTTCCACATTGCCCGGTTTGCACTTCCCATGTCAGTGGTCACACAGGTCACATGTAAGCCAATGCTTGCGGCCAGTGCCACAATTTTGCATACAATGGGCTTGTACACGGCACCATTAGTTGAATTGCCGGTATAGTGGTACGCCACCACTTGCTTCCACCTGGTAGTCGTTCCTGACAGCATGAAAACACATGCGTGTGTGGCTTGCCCAGTATGATCTGGCAAGGTGACATTGCCATAGAGTTTTCCTGTCTGGATGTTTAGTTCGACACTGGGGGTGATCGCCATTTCATCAATTGTGAGTACACACTCTTTTTCATGGTCTGTCATTCCTGCCACCTTCATTTTTAGGAATTCAAACACTTCCAGCAACACACCTGGTTGAAACTTTACAAATTGCATTCTTCTCTGTAAGGTTCTTATTGCTGGTAAGGGGAACTGCAATTCCTGCAGGGATTTATAGCCTGTTGGACCAGCAGCAAAGCGGATTTTAAGAGCCTTCATAATGGTAACATTACTCCACTTTAGGCCTTTGGTGGATATTCGGCCTAATGCCCTAATTTGGTCTTTGGTAAATATTTTCTTTAATTTCATGTCTCTAATTTCAATAGTCCTTTTTAGAGCTGCATTTTCCCTCCGAAGCTTTCTAATGTTTGCTTTTGCTTTGGTAAGTATTATTTCTTGTCTATGTAAACTTTTTTTTAGCTCAGATTCACTAGCTGTTGGCTCATTTCCTCGGTCATCCTCACTCTCCTGATTTCCATCATCACTCCCTTGATTTCCATCCTCAGTTGACACGTCCTCTCTCTCTTTTCCCTCTCACTCTCCTCACCTCCTCTGTCCTCAGTGTCACGTCCTCTCTCTCTCTTTTCCCTCAATTTCCCTCTCACTCTCCTCACCTCCTCTGTCCTCAGTGTCAAGCACTAATGTAAATAGAAGACAGCACATTGTTTATCATAAAATGTCATAAAACTACATTTGAAACTGCACTTCAAATTAAAAAAGATTAATATAGTTGTTCTGTTTATCACCTTTTGCACTGTAGCTGTGATCAGCAGCTAAGGCTTTTAGATTGACAGGTGCAGAGATATTGCGTTTTGCTGGAGTCTTCTGCTTTTTGCCTGTGGGCCGATGCACAAAGACTGTCGGAGTGGCATCAGCTTGACTTTAAGCTGCCAGTTGACAATTCACATTCACCTGATGATCTGTGTCCTGTCCTAACTCTCCTATCTGAAAGTCAAGATTACATAGTCATTGAAGTTAGTTGGACCATCTGTTTTAGGTTTATTAACATAGGTTTATTAACATGAAGTGTCTAAAAAACAGAGAGTTAGCAGCCCTAGCACTAACGTTACAAAGCCAACGCTAGGAAGTTGGGCGTGCTAATTAATGTCAGAAACCTTTAGCTTAGACAACCTAAACAAATTAAATATTAATTTGACTTAATAGACTGCACGTGTTGGTAAGATAATGTATGTGAACAATTGTGTTTTACTACTAATTACCCGAATTCACAATCCTGTATATCCTCTATATCTTGTAGGCTACTAACGTTAGGCAATTGAAAATCTAACGCAGGCACAGCAACTGTCACTCACTTCCGGGAACTAATTGAGGTTTACACAAACCACGTGACCAACGGAATTTTGAACACCCATTGTAGCAACTCTACCTTTATATGGCTCTGCCTACTACTAACTTCAGGGAATAAAGTATAACTATTGCAACGCGATGCGAAGGTAGTTGTATTTCTTACACTATTCTATCAACACAGACATTTAATGTACATCGATTGTCTGGAATTTGCCTCAGGTGTACTTTGGAGTGGGTAAGACTGTGTTTAGTGGCAGGCTAACACATACCGATGACTTGCGCTAGCTAGTTAATTTATACTGTTCGCTTTGTATTAGAATAAATGATAACAATGCTGATCTTTTACCTTGTAGCTTACGAAACATCTTAAAACCAATTTTTTTGCACGCTCTGGCCATGCTGAATGTGAATTTGAATGTTATCAGTGCAGTGCAGTACCATTTTGGGATGAATTACCTGTTTCAGCCATGCTCATTGAAAACCATTGTTCTCAAAGCTAGTACTACTGTACTTTTCCTTTCTTGATTCAAACATATTTAATACAGATTATGCATTTTTGCCTTACACCCTCAAGGGAAACAGGTTAAACAGCAAAAAAAACTACACAATTTCTAAAATTGTATAACCTGTAGATGTGATTTAACATGCATTAAAACCTGTCCTGACTTCCTACATCCCACAGACTATCCATAGCCTAGTTTTCCAGTGTATCTCAATGGAATTAAATGGATCTGAGAACAATGGTTTTCAATGAGCATGGCTGAAACAGGTAGAGAGAGCATCCCAAAACTGTCACTGTCAACATTCACATTCAGGATGGCCAGAGCATGCAAAAAAGTTTGTGTTATTGAGAGATGGGATAATTAAATTTCATAATTTAATTGACAATTCCTTTTGCAATATTAAAGGAGAATTGCGGTGTGATATTGACCTAAAGTGTGTTGAAACATGATACCGAGTGTGAACGTACAGTGGGCAGTGCTTCAACTTGGCCAGCTTCACTCGCGGTCCGCACGTGGGATCACGCGGTATCACGCGACTTTAATTTGTATTTTCCCAATGAGACGCTGCCGGTAGAGACAACCGGTAGATGGCTCAAGTGAGCAGGGTGTCTCGTAAAAATAAATGGAGCCTGGAAAACCCTACACAGACTTCACTACAGACTTTAGCAGACTGGTTTAGAAATAATTTAATAGCCAGAAATATGCTAGCCTGGCTAGCGCCACCACTTCTCAATGAGACGTGGTCTGGGAACCAAACGTTAATTTTCTCGTATTTGAAAAAAATTACCAGATCCGTTTATTGGGTGCCACGGATGTCTATCAAATGCGTCTGTGCATAGCTCATCATCGTCTTGCTTTCCCCCTTGTTCTGTGATTGGTCCCCTATCTCAGGCGAAAATTTGCTCCATGGTCTCCAGGCTGCCTTAGCAGCGTGAATCAAATCGCGCGCAAGGCAGCATGGGAACACCCAGGCTAGAAATATGCCTGCCCTGCCCTAATAAAGAAAATATTTGGTTAACTGCGAGTGAATCCCGTTTGCAGCCGTAGAAGAAACTCAGGACAAATTAAACATTCTGGTTTTCTCCGAGTGAAACAATGATAGATAGACATAATTTGGACAAAATATAGAGCATATTAACCTCCGTTGCTCAGCCAAATGCCTTCCTGTTACGTCCTGTTTTCCGTCCTGTTACGTACGATTTTTGATGGTCACAAGTTTACTTCATTAGCGGTTTATTTTTTTGATTATTAAAGAGTGTTTTTCATTTAAAGGTTTGGCTTCGTGCTTATTCAGTAGAGCATTTAGTGCTCTTCCCAATCCCAGACGTTCACATTGCATGTTTGTTTGTAATGGATGCAACCGCGAGATGGGCTACGCGTTTGACAGCAATGAGTTGTTAACAGACATGAACTAAGACATATAGCCCAGCAGCAATCTAGGGACTGTTCGTTATTTATTGAAGGGGCCACCGGAGGAATTTTGAGTGCTTCAGTCAAAAGTTGCATGACCCTCCCTTGCCTGCTAGAATGACCCTCCCCTGCCAATTGTCGCTGTCTTCCGCCCGCACTGCTTTGCGCCACAGCCACACACTGTGATAACGTTCTTAAATCAATCTTTCCCATGAGCTTGCATGCTACCAGTCTTTCCTTTTCAAATGTGTTGCGCCTGTTTGCACAAATTCACAAATAATCATATGTGATTAATAATATGACAAATAATCCCTGTGCATGGGGACCGAAACAATGCATGCCAACTTTTTCCGTGCTTCTCATGTATTTTAACTTCCCCCTGCTGTCTTGCCGTTTTAATGTTTTCCCGTAGAATATCCCATATTTTAATACTCTCATAACAGCCCTGCCATCGGGCCTGTCTCTGTGTTGCCCTGTTGCTACCCCTTGCCCTTCCAACGAAACAGATGTCTTAAAATCATCGTTTTCCTTGCTTGAAGGCGAACTTAGAGTGATGTTAACCTATTTAAGTTTAACGGCGTGATTGTCGTGAGAGCACGATTCATTGCCGCTTGCATGTTCGGCCTTATGTCTACGTGTGCACCTGAGGCTACTCGGCTACTAGAGAAAGAATTTCCCCTGTTTGTATGTTCACTCCAAGTTGGCCTACCATAACTTACCAACTCTGCACTGTAGACCCTAACTGGCTATTTATATTTTTCTGTGAAATAAGCAAATGTATTTGTTCAACTTTATGAAGCAGAATTTACGACTAGGCTACTTGGAACATAACACATTTGACAAAGGACAGATGTATGTTATAGTGACAAAATATTAACTTTCCGTGTTTTACGATGTCTTTGTCATGGGGAAGTTTTTTTCCCCCATGCATTTATTCTAGGCTACTGTCAGTGACTGCTGTGAGAGAAGCGGGTTCTGTGTTTTGTTCATGTCAGTGACTGACGTGGGAGAAGCGGGGTCTGTGTTGCGTTGCGTTAATTTATTTTCAATTGGGCGTGCCGTGTCGTCCACAGCTCAGTTCTGACAAAGCCGAATTTACTCCTTTTGAAACAATGAGTGCGCGCGTTTGTATAGTTATATTGCTTAACAGGGGGGGATCCCAAGCAGCTTTCAGCCATAAGGCTACTTTGAGAACATTTCCTAATTCACCCAACACTAATATTCAAAATGTTGAAAACTATTTCGGCATAGCCTATTAACTGACCACCCGATTCACGTTGACTGGGGGGCAGGGGGGGCCATCAGACATTTGTGCCCAGTTAATCCGGCCCTGCCCCCAACAAATCACACCTTCCCACCAGCTGTGACCGCTTAAAAGAAGTCAAGAGGACTCCTAACTCACAGACCTATTCACAAACCGGTTTTCTGGCATTTCGCCTGTTTTGAAATCCTATGCGGCTACAGGAGCTTCCAATCGTGTATCATCAATATCATCAGTGTCTCTACACATGTGTCTCTACACATGAACTTGCGCATTGAGAACATTGTTCGTGTACACATAGTTTATTAAAATGAAAGGTTTTGGACAACTCACTCCTTGAGTGGCAAGATGGCGGCCAGCAGAAAAAACAAAGTGAGTTGTTCAAAACCTTTCTTTTAGTAAACTCTGTATGCTAGATCATACAAATGGACACAAGGAGTGATGATGGCGATACATCAGATTAGCAAAGGCTCAGGAACCTATTAGGTAGAATCAGGAAGGTTTTGAGAATATATGGAGCATCAACAACAGAACGTAATCTGGACCATAGACATCCACGAGTATCGACGAATACGATTGGGAGATAAGCGTAAGAGACCGAGAGAATCAGGAATACGCGGGGTACTTGGGTAGATACAGATTCCCCTACAGGTGCCAGCATGGAATTGACATAGACTTCGCAGCAGTCCACTTAGTGGCCGAGTGGAACCCCCACACCCTACAGGAAGAGGTACAGGAGGAGCCACAGCCCCAAGCTACGGGCAGTGAGGAAGGGGCAACATCGGGCGATCCGGAAATAAAAGAGACGCGGACAATAAAGGTCGCTGAACACGAAAATAGTGGGTGGAGAGTAAGTGCTGCAAACGACAAAGGAGAGGCATTTGAAGAAGGAAGAGGCAAACTCAGGAAGGGAACTAACCCTGACCCAAACACCAGCGCCAGGAGCTCCACCCATGGAGGAGCCGCATCCATCCCCATACAGGGAGAAGGATAAACTACACCCGGAAGTGCCACGAGGGGAAATAATCTGACGCTTGGAAGAGAGGGACCCACGGTCCTTGGCAATACAGGCACCACTATATGGATCGCAGGCCCCGACGGTACACCTGGCAGTGCAGGCCCCACTGGTGGTGAAAGGAATCACGGTGGAAGGGACCTGCGCAGAAGTGCTGAAAGAGATAAAGAGAATCAGGAGGGAACAGGCTAACCCCTAACCAGAGCCTCTGCACGATCAACCTCATCCCTCATTGACCTGACATCAACATCCCCCACCGGACTGACGTTCCCTGGACACCCTCTTAAGAGTGCACGGCAGGACGAAGGAGGGGACTGGGCTGTAAGCAGTCCCTCCAGGAATTTGCGATGTTGCGATCGCAACAATTAACGCAAATTCAGCAAATCCTCGTGAATTCTGGGCGACCTCGCAATTTTGTCCAAACACTGCAACTTTTTCGCAAATTTGACCAATCATCATGGTTTCCCTGTGAAATTTCACCTACCACAACAGCCCCTCGCGCAGAATATTGGCTCAGATGCCACACTCACTTCTGCAGACACCAGAGACTGCCCTATAACTTGTTCACTCCTCTGTAGTTTTGATGACAATAAATAGAAGGCTAACGTTAATGATCTGCTTTATTTGCATCTGTCATCTCAACCTAGTGTTGTTAACCTGCCTAAGCTATGAAAGTAAGTTAATTAAGGCCTACTTGGTCTTGGACATTTGAGTAGGCTACAATATGCAACCCATTGGCAAACTTTTACACCTGGAGATGTCCTTTTAGCTCGTGTCATGTTTGATAGCTTGTGGGCTCAGTTTGTGTAGTGCAGTGCTACCAAAATCATAGAAATGAATAACATTGTAAGACATTTACCTCTTCTATGAGTTATTTTTTAACATTTATTTTAACTAATGACATAGAAAACATCCCGAATTCTATCCACATATCGTAATGCACTATGCAAAAAGTTATTTCCAGTCGTAGCCGAACACAGTGAGATGCAAGCATTCCAATCCACTTAGATATGTTATTACGCTACTCTCACGTCCTTAAAGTGGCAGGCAGTCAATTAGACATACACACCACCAATGTAATAACATTAAAGAAAAGTGTAGTCTAATAGTTTAAATCAATATGAAATTACTAGATACTTAGTTGGCTATTAGTAATTATGCAAGTCACAGAATATGAATTATTAAAAAGATATGAACTTAACCCTCTAGGCGCCACAGTCGACTTTAGTCGACAAGATGCGGTACTGCATAAAACGGCCGATTTAGTCAAATAGGGTGTCATATTTCGTTCGACCTCCACTCCACTAGATGGCTGACATGTCATAAGTCATCCCTGAGTCGAAAAAAAGTCATGGTTTAAACAAAACTTTCGCGCTACAGCTGCAGTGAATCAGTGTGTGCAATACCGGAGCTAGTGTGCGTGTGAGCTACTTTATCAGAGCGATATTGTTAACGTCAGCGAGTATTTGCATTAGATTATCGTCTAATGGCATCAAAAAAGTTTACCTGAAATGAAGTGTTGGGTCTTCTATTCGCGGACCCTGATTCTGAAGGGGAATATCTGCCTTCAGAAAATGACGGTGATTTGTTTAGTGAGGCTTCAGATGCGTCCCTGCCTTGCAATGATGCAGCTGGACAAAGTGAGAGTTTACTCCATAGTTTAGCTTACACCAAGCACAAACGTTGAATCTTTTGCCCAATGTCACTGGTGGGAATAATGTTTCACGGGTTCGGAGTGTTCATCGGGAAGTTCGCAGGGTGTTAGTGGTGTGGCGAACGAGGCTGGAGGTAGCCTAATATCCATAGCGCTAGCTTCTGTCTTCTGAACGTGTGCCTCTCCACAATCGCGGCGATGGTAACGTGGTGGAGCCTTTGTCTAATGCCACTGGGTATGTTAGACGAGGTTGAAGTGCTCATAGGACAGTTAGGGGGAAACGTAGTGGCAGTGTGGGGAGTCGCAATGAGAATGACCGTAGGCCTAGTCCGAGCTGCGCAAATTCTCTCCACTCGGCGCGCGCAAGGCTGCTGCTCGCATGGTGGAGGTGGTGACACGCTCTCTCCCTCTCTCCCTCTCCCACACACACACATTAGGTCATGCATAGTCTATCACAAGATGATGGGAATGCCGACCCTGTATGGATAGGGATAGGGAGTCATTATCTCTACAGCAAAAGGCCTGCTACAAAAAAAAAAAAAAAAAATGTCAGCCATTTATTAGTAATGATTTACACTGTTGATTTGCTATCTATTTCCCTGATCATTTAGGACATACACTATGTGTTCCTTTTTGTGTGTTCATGTCCTTGTGATGTGTGTGTCTTTGTCAGCTAAGAAAAAAAACAAAAAAACATCAACAAAAACAAAAAAAATACTAACATTGTCTCTTGTCTTGTCTCGTCATCTCACTCCTGATCTGTGCCTTGCCGTGGCAAATGAGCTTTTGAACTAAACAGGTCTTGTCTACTTGTGTTTGTGGGTCATCTGAATAATATATATGTGCCCCATACATGGAATCAGAGTGCCTACTGTATGTAGTAAATGGAAAATCTCTACAGCAAAAGGCCAGTCTACCGCTACATGCATTTGGTTTGTTTCTGCCATTTATTAGTAATGATTTACACAGTTTGTTCACTACTTACTATTTACCTGAGCATTCAGTATTGTGCAATATAGCATACAGAAGGTGAGGGACATTTTGGGGGGGAAGAAGTGGTGCATTTTATCATTCAAACATGCGACTTTTCATGAAAATTCTATAATCCAAGATGGCCGCCACCATATGACGTCATAATATGCAGATTAGATATAAACATTTAATACAAAGGATCATTGGGTCATCCTTAATATTTCTCTAATTTACAGAAAGTCTCTATCTCTTATCACTTTAAGATATTTTACATATATGAATGTATTGAAACATATGACATTATGCCATCTCTTTAGGGGGCTGTCTTTTTGGACAGTTCTACGAAAGGTTATACTGCTTTGTGAATTACCCCAGTCAAAGTTTTACACAAATAAAGTAGGCCTACTTTGATTTTCTGTAACCCTTACTATTTACCTTTACTTATCCTTTTTAATAAGCATCAAGATGATCAGTGTAATTTTGGTCTTACTAACCTTAATTACCCTCAATTAAAAAATCATTTTTAAAAAATCGCAACTATTTTTGCAATTTTCACTTCCTCTCGCAATTTCTTCGCAAACAAACAGCTAAAAAACGCCACAACTTCCATCGCGAATTTTTTGAAAAGTTGTCGCAAAATCAGGCATTTTAGATCGCAACAATCTCAAAAAATCTTCCTGGAGGGACTGTGTAAGGAACACAGAGGAACAGGTGGAGGAAGATTTCCAAGCAGCCAGAAAAGGACACTGGAAGGAAGACGGACTCCTCACAAGCACCCCCAAAGGACCAAAACAGGGAGACCAGAGAGCGAGAGCAAGCAGCTTGGGAAGAGAAGGGGGTGAGCCCCAATACTCCTCAGATCAGGAGGAAGAGCAGGACCCTGAAAAGGAGGAAAGGGCACAAAGAGAGGGATGCAGAGATGTGTGGTGCGAAATAAAAAGAGTCATGAAAAGGTGGAGAGAAACAGCACAGAGACAGGAAAAGGAGGAACGGGCAGAGGAGGCTCTGGGAGTCCTGGCGTGGGCAGTACCACAAGCAGACAGAGAGTCCATGACAGAGAACCACAGGGACTTCAGAGAAAGGTTTGTGGAGTATATTCAAGGCTGCAGGAGAGAAATAGAGGAAACCACCAGACAGGCCATGGAAGCATACCAAAAACAGAGAGAAGCTGAACAAAGGGTCGAGAGATGGAATGATGAAAAGAGGGCTGAGGTGGAACAGAACATACAAAGACTAAAAACCGCCAAAGAATTTAAGCCAGAACAAAAAGCCCTGGCAGAAGAAACATTGAAGAGGCTGGAGGAAATGGGAGTATGGATAAAAGGGGAAAAGGCAAGAACAGCACCCCCGAACACACCAAGTGCAGAGAAGAGTGCAGAAGATTCGTCAGGAGGATGCAGGACGAGATAATGGAGATTCTGGCATACAATGAGATCAGGGTGGCCCAAGAAGGACTGAGAAGACAACTCGAGGAAGACAAAAAAAGGGAAGAGAGGCTGAAAAAACAGTGGGAAAAGAGGACAAGGGAAGAAAGCAGTGAAAGGTCCTTCAAAGGAAGGATCCAGCGAGAAGCAGGGAAGATGGGCCCCCACGGTAAGACCAAGGGAATGTTGGAAGAAGATCTCAGAAGACTCCTGCAGGGAACCCTCGGCAAACTGGGCCAAAAGGGAAAGGATGAAAGATCGTGCCTATTGTCCTTTAAGGTGAACCCCAGTGCAGGGACGGCACAAGAGGAGGAGATAGTCACAGATGGCGAGTGCAGCCAGGCCAGTTCGGATGAGGAGGACGAGCAGGTGAGCACTCCCGAGGGTGAAGGTGCCGAACAGCCAGAAACAGGACAACTACTGGAAGAGGTACTACAGCTCTGTGAAGAGAGGGCCCAGGGGAGACAACAGGCCTCAGAAGATATGGACCCCTCAGTATGTCCTTACTGAAAAAAAACATACAACGGGAAGAGGGGTGTGAACACCCACCTGCAGCGGAATCAGGTGTGTGGAGAACGTGCCAGAATGCTCCCAATGATCCCACCCAGCGTGCTCGCCACAGGACTGTTCGGAATCAGCAGAGTAAAGAAAGGAGTTGAAAAGGGCCTGGACGAAATCAGGAAAGGAGTGCGAAAGGGACTAAACGAGATTGAAGGAGGAGTTAAAAAGGGCCTAAAAGAGAACAAGAAGGAGCTGGAAAAACTGGAAAACGAGGGAAGAAAGGAAAGAGAGAGAGCACAGAAAGAAAAAGAAAGGAAGGAAGCCATCCCAGAAGAATCGGATGAGGAAGAGACGGTTGTGATGGCACCGTTAATAACAAAAAACAGAGTGGCCCACTATCAGCCTTGGGCCCACTCGGACGTGAGCGGTCTCCTTTCACGACTTCCTGTCCTGCACGAGGGTGCAGGTCGGTGGATAAATCAGCTAGAGTCAGAAACTCGGGGCCGAGACCTGGCCGTGGGAGATATAAAATGCTTACTCAGCCTGATACTGGGAAAGGCTGACACAGAAGCTGTGTTGGAAAAAGAAAACCTGGGGTACTTGATGAGGAACGCCAGCAAAGATGCCTGGGGCATCGACAACGTCCGGAACACTGTGTGGAAGGCCCTGAGGACAGCATATCCCAACCAGTACAGCCCCTCGGCCGTCTGGATAGAAAAACTCAAAGACAGTGATAATCCCGTAGCCTTCGTGGAAAAGGCAGCACAAGAATGGACGATAAGGATGGAACAAAGGCCAGAAGACTCAGGTCCCCTCACCATGCAGTTCAGGAGAGCGGTCATGGACGCACTGCCAAGAGAAGTAAGGACACAGTTGGAAAACGACTGGCGCCTGGCAGTTATGCCCAAAGAGGAATTCAGGTTGGCAGTGGTGCACCATGTAACTCTGTACAGACAAGGGAAAGACAAGGAGGAGCAACAGGAGAAGGAGGCTACATGGAAACTAACCCATGAGCAGCTCCAGGAGGCAAAGGGGGCAAAGAAGGCAGCCACCCAAGCTCCAGTAATGCCCGCTACAGCCCCTGCCCCACAGCCGCAACAACCAGTGGTGCAACAGCCCATGACACAACAGCCTGTGATGATGCAGCCACAACCTGTGCAACCTATGGTGCAGACATGGCAACAAGCGCCATATGGACCTCCCCAACAGCAGCAACAGAGACAACAGTGGTATCAGCCAAGAGGTCAGGGAGGATTCCGTCAAGGAAGAGGAGGACAAGGAAGAGGAGGCTATGGAAGAGGGCAGTACCAAGGCCAGCAGAACCAGGGGAACGGCATTCAATGTTGGATGTGTGGAGGAACAGGACATATCTCCAGGGACTGCCCAACAAAAGCCAGAGGCCAGAACAACCAAGAAGGACAGGTATATCAGAGGCAAATGCAAGGGGGAAACCTTGCTCCTCAACAAGGGGGAGCCCGACCGCAAACACAGGCATCCTCTGGCCCGGTTTCCCCTTATAGGGAAGCCTGGAATTGACGAGGCCCAGGAAACCCAGGGGAGGGTCAGTTCCCCGCCCTGACAAGGGGAGCTGACGCAGAACCGATGCTGCAGGTTCTAATAGAGGGCATGGAAGTTAAAGGGATGATAGAATGATTATATAGGGTATTTGGTGCTGGTCCTTAAGGTCTCTGAATAGGGTGTGTAACATTGGTTGGGCTGAAAATGGCATATGTGCTGTTCTATGCGCCCTAATGCAAGCCTGGTTAAAAGCCCTAGAATGAAACAAGAGGTTTTCTCCCTTTTATGGTATGCTCATGAATATTTAGATGAGCTGTGCGCTGATTGGTTGGTTTACAACAAGCGAAGCTGCGGAGCAAACGCATCATGGCCACAAGCACTCACTGAAACATCGAAATTGTTGACATGGACACATTAGGTGTTGAACCATATATGTATGAGCCAGAATCAGAGGAAGAATCTGATGTAGAGGAGCAACCAGTTGCCCATAGATTACAAATGACCAACATACATCTTGATTATAACATTGTCACCCTCAACTCTCTCTAACCCACTGCCTACTGATGCTTGGATCACCTCTCTCTTCTCTCTTCTTATGTTTCATTCCTTTTGCTCCCCTACCCACCCATTCTCTTTTTGCTCTCTCAATGTTTAATGTTATTCATGGTGTTTTGTCTATACATGTTTGCTTGTGTGTCCTGTCTGTTTTGTTTATTATGTCTATAGGCTAAAGTCAAATTATGATCTGTATGTTTTCAATGCTAAACAGGAAATGTTCATGCTGTCACCACTCCAGAACCAAATTCCTACCTCTTTTATGCTCTATATTCTTCTCAGCCCCTACCCTTTACATCTCATTGCACACCACATTACACACCTATTCCTCCACCCCCTTCCCCTCCTATCTAACTGACACCTGCACACACTCTCACACACACACAATACCCACCTTATCAAACATTTTCATAACTGTACAATCACAACATGGTAACATTTACATTCCTGACCTGGAACATCCGTGGATTGATCTCAGGCAAAGAGGCTGAAAATCTTAAATCATTTGGATAGTTTAAAAGCTGACATATGTCTCCTACAAGAAACTCATCTCTCAGAATTAGACTACACCCAAGATCAAATCAAGACAATTCAATCACATTTTCTCATCTCATTACAATACAAAACAAAGGGGAGTTTGCATTCTGATTAACAAAAGAATCTCATTCATCCATAACGCCACCATCACAGACCCAGAAGGACGTTTTGTCATCATAAACATCTCAATTCACAATACCCTGTAACAATTGTTAATGTTTATGGCCCTAATACAGACAACCCAGTTTTCTTTCAGAACCTCTTCACCTCCATCTCAACTCTATCGGGCTGTCCCATCATAATTGCAGGCGAATTTTAATACAGTGTTAGACCCCCACATTTGACAGATCTGATCACTCTAAAAGCAAACGAATCTGGCAATCCACAAAAACAATAAAACAGTTCATGAGCCATTCTGGCCTTGGCATTGTTGGCGCTTCAGCACCCAGACTCCAAATGCTACTCTTTTTCTCTCCCGTCCACCACTCCTATTCCCCGTATTGATTATTTTCTAACCAGCAACTCTATAATGAAAAATATCTCTGATTCAACTATTCATCCCATAGTCATTAGCTTATCATGCCCCAGTTACAATTAAATGGAACATAACGAACCAACAGCGACCAATTAGCAAATGGCGTTTTAATACATCCCTCTTACAAGACCCAAATTTCATCAGTTTTGTTGGGAGAGAGTGGGCATTCTTTCTAGAAATGAACGGCTCCCCTGAATCATCTCCTTCCCTTCTGTGGGAAACAGGAAAAGCAGTACTCAGAGGAAGAATCATCTCATATTCAGTATACAAAAAAAGAAGGAAAAAGAACAGGAAGTAGAACTCAACAATAAAATTAAACAGTTAGAAGAAACCAATGCAAGCAACCCAACTGAAGAAACACAGGCAAAACTTAGGAAACATAAATTCAAACTCAATGAAATACTCAATAAACACACTCAATTTATGATTCACCGCCTAAGGCAGGAAAACTTCCACCATAGCAATAAATCAGGTAAATACTTAGCAAATCAAATCCAACGTGAACAAAGAAAAAATCAACAATCCGGTCATAAAGAACTCAGCAGGGAAGCTAACCAGCTCACCTGAAGAAATAAATCATGTTTTTACCAGTTTTACAATAAACTATATTCTTCAGAAATAAACCCCAACCAGGAATTCATAGACTCTTTCCTAAACAGCATCGAATTACCACAACTCAATGAGACCGAAATAAAAAAACCTAGAATCACCTATAACTCAACAAGAACTGTTTGATGCCCTGAAACAGATGCCCGATAATAAAGCACCAGGTCCGATGGCTTTCCTGCTGAGTTCTACAAACAATTTTGGACCATTTTAGCTCCACTTTTCATCAGAATGATTAATGAATCAAAACAGAAAGGACGTCTTCCAACTAGTTCCACCACAGCCTCAATTTCACTGCTCCTCAAGCCCAATAAGGACCCAACATTGCCATCCAGCTACCGACCAATTTCTCTCCTCAATGTGGACAATAAGATAATCGCAAAATGCTAGCACACAGATTAGCAGAGGTCACCCCATCCATTATCCACCCAGACCAAACAGGCTTCATTAAAGGTAGAATTTCATCCACCAACACCCGCAGACTGTTAAATATAATGTATCACTCTACAAATTTTCAAGATAATACCATCATAGCAACTCTGGACGCAGAAAAAGCTTTTGATAGGGTGAACTGGAATTTCCTGTTTTCCACATTAGGGAGGTTTGGCTTCGGGGAGTCGTTCATTAACTGGATTAAACTTCTATATACCTCTCCTTCAGCCACAGTAATCACCAATGGACTAACATCACAAAGTTTCACTCTTCACCGGGAACTAGACAGGGTGCCCACTCTCCCCCTCACTATTTACAATCTTCATTGAACCCCTAGCAGCTGCCATCCGTCAGAACCCCCTCATCAAAGGTGTCCAGACTCCATATATGCATCACAAAATCAGCCTTTATGCTGACGACATTCTTCTCTTTCTTCAAGACCCCACAACATCAGTAGAAGAAACCATCAAACTCATTGACACATTCTCTAAAATTTCTGAATACTCAATCAATTGGAATAAATCTGCAGTTCTCCCATTACATCCCAACAGCTGGGATGTGACAGCCAACTCTTCACCTATCCCACTCTGCACTAACTATATCACTTACTTAGGGATAAAAGTCTCCCCCCAGGCTGTCAGACTTATTTAGCCTAAATTATTCCCCTACTCACTTCAATAGATGATGACCTTCAACGCTGGAAGAACCTCCCATTATCCATCATGGGCAGAATCTCAGTAATCAAAATGACAATACTGCCCAAAATAAACTATCTATTCTCTATGATTCCAACCCAGCCCACCACCCTCTGGTTTAAGTCTCTCGATTCATTAATCACTAAATTCTACTGGAAAGATAAGACCCCAAGGATCAAACTCGCCACTCTCCAAAAACCAAAAGCAATGGGAGGACTAGAGGCCCCACACTTCCAGCACTATGCCCTGGCCAACCAGCTCCACTTCATCCACAAATGGCTACACCCCACCCCTCAGACAACACCTGGTTAGACCTAGAACAAACAATCTGTAAAGAAATTAAAATCTCAGATCTCCCTTTCTGCAGTCAGTCGGTCAAAAACATCCATCCTTCAAAGCCCCAACAATTTCAGCTACTCTGACAGCCTGGTGGAGATTCTACCACATCACTGATTCACCTATAGCACCATCAATTCGCACCCCGATTTGGAATAACCCAGATTTCACCGTCAATAAAAAAACACTTAACTTTCCTGTTTGGTCCAGAAGCACGGCATCGAGAGTAAACACTTCTTACAATACCTGCAAATTAAATCATCTATCCTAGGAAAAATGAACATCCAGACAGCTAACCTTGACATTCCCCACCAATCTCAGAGCTGCTTAATATTCCTCTCCAAAAAAAAAAACACTCTCCCAAATTTACAAAATTATATCTTGTTCAGAAAAACAATTGGCCTGCCATATCACAAATGGGAATCAGACTTATCAATTACTCCCGGTGCCGACTTCTGGACCAAAATGTGCAAAAACATCTACCTCATGACAAAGAATAGTAATCTACAACTAATACAATACAAGGTTCTTCACAGATTCCACTACACTGCACATAAATTGGCAAAATGGGGTTTGGCTCGGATCTTTGCACTCACTGCACACAAAATAACCCAGATACATACATTCATGCGGTTTGGCATTGCACTCCAATCAACCACTTCTGGGTGAGTGTCACAAAATCTCTCTTCCATCTTTGGCTGTCACATCCCAGCATCCCTTCCTTATGCATACTTGGTGATACATCCACAGTCAATTTAAGCAACTCCGCAATAAAACACTACTGGTAGCTTGACTATCGCCAAGAAAACAATCCTCATGAACTGGAAATCTAGGAAAAAAGCTCACATCACTCATTGGAAAAACTTGTTAACAGACTATATATCATTAGAAAACCTATCAACTACAAACTTAATCAATACTCAGGATACAACCTCTCCTTGGTACCCCTTTATCACCTACTTACAGTCCTGACCCTCTTTGCCTGAGTTCCATCTCCACACCATCATAACACACTTCATCAACAGATACACATATCATCGAACACTAGGCAGGGAGGGTAGCTGGAACTATTATTGTTATTATTATTATTATTAGTAGTAGTAATATAAATAGCATCCCTTCTTTCCCTCCCCCCTTTTATTTACATTCTCTGATAACTTTACTAATTTCACTCTTTCTCTCTGCCTCTCCCATCGTTATTCTGCGGGGCCCCATTGGATGGCTTGGGAGACTTCGGTCCTGGCGGGTTGCTGTGTGGTTTTGGCATTGGTTGGGTCCTGTGGGTTATCTATTGGCCCTGGGCCCCGGTGTGCACCCTCCTCATGCAGCTCATGCACACGCCTTGTCCTGGAAGCACACAGCACGCTTTACTCTCTTTTAATCGCACTACATGTTAGGTGACATACATAAACAAAAACTACAAAACAGGCTAGGGTAAGAGTGGAGTGCAGGTAGATGCCTCATCAGGTGTCTATCTGCATGCCTCACTTATTTTAATGCACACATTGTTGAGGCATACATCTTACACAGGGTAAGTGTGGTGTGCATGGGGAAATCCTGACAGATATTCACCATGCATGCCCACTTCTTTAATGCTACATTCTAGATAGACCCCTCAACCTAGCCATTCACATACTGTACATATTTAGGTCAAGAGTGGCGTGTTGGGTGAAGGTCTGGGGGCAGAGGTGTGGTTGGTCGTGGTAGTGGGGATGTGTGCATATGCTGGGGGCCTGAGGCGATGGGTGGCACGCAGGTCCTCCCCTCTGTCAGCTCGGGCCGCAGTATAACTGCAGGGGCTGGGTGGAACTGTGGCCATTAATGGGTGCCCAGGTTGGCAATCAGTCAGGCAATCAACCAGGCAATCAGTTATTCCTATTATTATACTTATCATTAATAGAATAATTACAACTCCTCTCCTGAAACCCTCCCTCTCTATGTTCCAGCTTCTCTCCTCCTGGCCCAACAGCAAACCAGCCTTATACATATGCGCACACACACACACACACACACACACACACACATACATCCTCACATACTCACTACCCCTCACCCCCCATCCCCACCCCCATCCCAACACCACCTCATTCACACTCTTAGAGCTACCATCCCACCCCCCATCCCCCCTTCTTTTCATTTCGGTCATCAATTTCATCCCTGATAATCATATCTGTAATCATCCTGGGACTTAAATCATCCTTAGCCTTTCTGTTATTAATGTTATGTTGTGTTATGTTTGTGGAAGCCAAGTCAATGTGATGTCTTGTTAAGTTACAGTATGTGTTTATGTAATGTACGTCTGTTTGTCGTATGTAGTATTCATGTGCATGTCGTAGTGTTGCATTTTCTGTAATGTCAATGATGTTTGCAAAAAAAAAAAAAAAAAAAAGACATAGACATTTTCTTACATGTATAACAGACAAATAACAACATACCAAACATCAAAAGGAATTATTTTCCTCAAAGTGCCATGAACTCTTCGTTATATAGAAACTCACATTACCTTGAAATAACTGGATTGAATTTGAATGTCACCCTAATGCTCCAACACTTGATTAGATGCCACTGCTCCTGTAAGACCGCATTCATGGCTTGTCCTATTAATTAAAAGCCCATTCAAGGCCTAATCAAAAAAAAAAAAAAAAAAAAAGATTACAAATGACTACTTCAGAATGGTAAGTTTTTTTCATTTATCATTTACACGTAGCACTACACGTTAGCTGTAATACTAATGTAATAGCCTACTCACACTTCAGTGTCCTAGCCTAAGCATAACGTTGTATTAGTCTTATGTTAACTTTGTAAGCAGCATAACAGTTATTAATTTGCACACAAACAAAAGTTTTACAACATGTAACGTTACCCTCGTGCATTTTCTGTCAAGACGTCCAGTTAGCGAGAAAGTCCGTATAGCCAATATGTAGCGTGCAGATAGCTATAATGAAATGAGTGCTGCTCGCAAGGAAAGTAGCCTATACTCTCGTTTTAGTCAGTATATTGTTACCGTTCTCTCCTGCTGAATGGGTTATCTGATTAGGAGTTACCTACATTATTTGCCACGTAACGTTAGTAGTAATATGTGATCTTACAACAGGACGTCCAGTTAGCTGGGCAAGAGACTATTTCCGTAGTACCACTTCAGTATGTTATGGCCGTAATGAAATGAGTAGCCTACTGCTCACTCGCTTCAACCAAAATATTACCACTGTCATGTCACGAGAGGTAATATTTTTGTTGACGCGAGCAGTAGGCTACTCATTTCACAAACACCATAACCTATGAACTGCCACTACAGAAATAGTAGGCTCTTGCCTAACTAACTGGACATCGTCCTGTTGTATATATTATTACATGTAACGAAGATAATAATCTCATAGCCTACTGCTGATTAGGTCATCTGGTTAACTTCTATCCTGCTGATTATATCATCTGATTATAAGATTATTACCCTCGTTCCATGTAGTGATATGTGAACTTACAATTACATCCATCTCCCCTTGCCAGGTGTACGTGTGGAAACTGTGACCGCATGCCCCAGGAGAGAGAAAATATATGTTGCCGGGAAGTACCCCAGGTAACTAAAACTGGAGATATTTACTCAAGCTAATTTGTGCTTTCTGCTCATTCAAAATGACAAAATAACAGCATGGTCTTTATATTTGTTTTTACAGGTCATGAGAAGAATGACCCAGGTTCCGGAGGAGATAACCTGTATGATTGACCATCCTGGCCTTGAACCGGTGTGCCTCAACATATATTCTTTACAAAATGCAATGAACATCTACAGAGCTGACCATGGGCAGTTGAGAATAAGAGGGATGGAAAGGTGAGGACAATCTGATACAAGTGTTACCAGCTATATAATATAAATCAAATGTTTTTAGCCAATATGCATTCATTATTAGTTCAGCAGGTCACGAAAACATAGTTTGATGCAAACAGTAAAATGACAAACTTTATTTTGTTTCAACACAATCATACAGTGCTATACTCAAAAATATAAAATATTCAAAAAATAAATAGTAAAAAAGTGTGCCTTTCCACTCTGATTTCTCTGAAGGCAATGCAGACACTTGGCCTACAGATCTTTCGTGAGCTGGTGCTGGGGTTTCCTTGGGCGAAGTGTCCGTGTTGTGATCCCCTCTTGTGTGGTGCTGCGCATACGGAGGGAGTTTCCGGAAACATCAGGGCAGTATGTCGGGTTCAGACCCCCCCTCGACTGAACCGTGACACATGCTCAGCGACAGCATCCTCCCTGGAAGGTCTGGGAAGCTGAGCACACAAGTCTTGGGGCACAGGAATCTGCTGGACGGCATCCACATAACGAAGGGAGTCATGGACGATCTCTTCGAACACCAGTCTTATCAGGTTAAAGACATAGCCTGTTGTGTGTGTGAATTAATACAGTGGGTCCCAGTTAAAAATTGACACTTCATTCACGATCATGGTGAATGGTGAAATGTAAGTACAACTGCAGCCGCTTGGGGGCAGCATAGTCCGCTGTGGAGTTCCACGGTCGAACCAGACGGCGCATTCGACAGCAAGGGCTGTGATTGGCCGAGTTTTCAGTGCGTTTATCTGTGTTTTTAGCAGCCCCTGCAACATGCTAGTCCACTGTAGCCTAAGCCTTGTACATGTTAAACATAGTTTTGGATTCAGTGGCAAGATTTCTTGATTGTACAGTGTCTGTCTCTCAGTAATGTTTTAAAATGAGAGCTTCGTCAGCTGGCAGTAGGCTACTTCATGTGTTTTCAGGTTTGAGGGCTTTTTTGGCAAGATTGACCTTGGTTAGACTCTGCATATGTTATTTCTCTGTATGGAAAATAAAGTCAATTTTCGACACACGTCTGTTATTAGTTCAATAACAAGTGTTGCTTGTTAAAACATGTGACTAGTGAAACTCAAATGATTTTAGAAATATTTAGCCAAAGCCAAAAGTGTTAGAGAAGGAGGAGGCGGTGCAGCTCAGATGTCTCCTTAATTTTTCTTTATTCTTTAGTAAAAGGTGCAGAACATTATTAAACTTTGACTAACGTTTCGATGTTCGTTAGTCAAAAACATCGACACATCGAAATGTTAGTCAAAGTTTAATAATGTTCTGCACCTTTTACTGAAGAATAAAGAAAATTAAGAAGACATCTGAGCTGCACCGGCGTCTCTCCTCTCTAAAATATCTGTCCTGGCCTGGTTGCAACGGATTGTGGCCAAACGACAGAAGCGCGGAGAACCCTCCTTTGTCTACCAAAAAGTGTTACTTTGTGCCCCGCGCTCCCCCACTGCTTGTGAAAGAAGGGGATGGGGGAGGGGGGCTTAACGTGAAAAAGCTTAATGTCACAAAACGGCAACGAGTCGTTTTAGGCTACAGGCCTTCATAATGGTAGGCTACAGGAAGTGGGGGGAGGGTATGGGATGACCAGAGCCGTCATCTATCGTCTTTCCAGGCACACAGCTCGTTATATAGCCTATCGACTGCCTTAACAGATAGGCTTTGCTCTTGGGTTTGGCCTTACAGCGAACTCAATGCTCTTGTTGCTTGCAGTTTGTTAAATAAAGCGATGCAGATTACATTATTTATTTCTGATTAATTGCGTCTTTTGATGTATTTTGCAACATTTGCTTGTTAGGCTGGGCTACTGTCAATGTCCTGTACAGGTCAATGTTTAACAATTGCTGGTGTAGGCCTAGGCTATTAATCAATTAGGGACTGTTCGTTATTTATTTAATTAAGGGGCTACGGAGGAGTTTTGGGGCGTTAGTCAAAAAGGCGTGACCCTCCCTCGCCAGCAAGAATTTTTTCTATGACCCTCCAAAGTGATTGAGAAAACGCATGACCCTCCCCAGTCCCAACAATTTATTGATGCCTTAGGCTACTGGGTCAATTTGGGAGCTTGCATGCTCGACTCCTTCCTTGAAATGCCTTGAAAAGGCTGTCGTTTTGCACAATTTCACAAATAATCACCGGGACGAAACAAACCTGTCAACTTTTCCCGGGTTTATGGCGTATTTTAACTTTTTCCTCGCTGTCTTAGGGAGGAGCTGCAGGGCCGTCAAGGGGATGCGACGGCCCTGTGCGAACTTGACAGATGCAAGGCCCTTTTCACTTACGTGCATGAAATCATGCGATAGCTTACTATACACATAGCCAAGGCTACCGTCGGTGTATTTTAATAGTAGCCTATTCTAATAAGCTACACCAGCTTGCCTTTAAGAGGGGAAATTCAATTGTATAGCCTATAACATTAGCTGAGTCACATATTTGGTCATATGGTGTTTATCATAGGCTACATCACAAAACCAAATAGTGTAACAAAGGCGAACACTTTAACAGGGGGAATTAATTGGGCATGAATCATTGTGCTGAACGGTATTTGTCAATGAGCAGAAACAAACACGACATTCAAACTATTGATAAGATGTACTGGTCTGTATCTATAGGCTAACATTGGACAAATAAATGGCACTGACTCGCCATATCCTGACTCAGGAAAAAAAAACATTTTCTTGCTTTGCCGCAAACTCAGCAATGCAATCATAGGCTACCTGCAAACTGGCCTAACGTCTTTTTCATAGAAGGGAGAGCCCAGTCTCTCCTGTGACATGGAGGTGCGCAAATAGTTTTTAATAGCCTGTTCAACTTCGAAAAGCTTCGTTCACCCGATGCCAGTCACTGATCGCAATTTCAAAATTCGGAAAGCTTCATCTTTTTAAGTTTAAGTGCAGTGGCCCCTATCTGCCCCCTTTGGAATTATATCTCAAGCCTATTATAAGGTCCAGTGCGTTATGTCCTGGGATTCGGATGCGCTCAAAAAGAAAAGAAAAAACACTTTTTTTATAGATGGTTATGAGGAGCAATGTGAGAGAGAAATTTGATGATCATTGATCGTTGTTTTGGGACGTTAAGCCTTTTCCATAGGCGTCAGTGAAGGAGATTGAAGAATGACCATTTTTTTATACGAAAATATTTCTTAACTACAAAAACTCTAAAAACTCAGTGTCATTCAGACTCAACCCTCTTGTTGTTTTATCTTTTTCGTTTGAACGTTGGCAAGCAGGCATGTTGCGGTTGCAATTTAAGTGAAATTTCTACAGTAGGCCTACAACATGCTGTTAGGCTGGGCTACTGTCAATGTACTTGTACAGGTAAATGTTCAACAATTGCTGCTGTACAGGTTATATAATCAATTAGCTAAATCATTTGTCCAGCTGTTTAAACATTTTTTAGGTGCTACATTCAAAGCGCCAAAAGGTGCTTTGATATATTTTTCGTTTGAACGTCGGCAAGCAGGCATGCTTTGGTTGCAATGAATGAGGATAATTGCTTTTGTTTGCATTATTTTGAATATGACTCGCTCCAGTCTCAACAGCACGTACTTTTTCCACACGCTAAGTTCTAACACACATAGGCCTATCCCCTCTCGCTTTCTCTCTCTCTCCATTCCTGCACACGGTGCTTTCTTAAAGGAGCTGCACCATTTTACAACAATTGCATCTACATTTTCATATTAGAATGTTTTGTCAAGTGTAAGCTTAAACTACCGTGATCAATTTAAGTTCCCGTGCCCCCGCTGCGTCATGGAAGCAGTAAGTCAGTCGCATCAAAAATAGTAGTGGCACCCAAGTGACACCTTGTGGTTGTTTGTGTCAACTGCAGTTTGTGCCATTTCTGCTGAGAAAATGGGGTGCGTGATTCATGAAGGAACCCGTCCAAACTTAACGGGGACCCACTGTAAGTTATTGTTAGTGTCTATACCGTTGCACATTTGTTGCACAATCGTTTGTATAAAAAAATATATACATTTTAAACGTACAAATCGTTGGCTCTGACTTTTTTGACTGTGTAACCTCCCCTTTTGGCCTTTGGAAACACAAGCCTGTACATTAGTTTCCCCTTGGCTGTCTTCCGTTGTGGGCGCTGAGCATTCTCATTGAAATGCATAACTGCAAGGTACAACCTAAATGAAACAGCAGAAATGTTGTAACAATTGTCACTTGTCACTTTTGTAAGCACACACCAAGCAAAATACTACTATTAACTCACAGCAAAAGCATTGGCTAAACCTGTAGGCTGTGCCAAAGCTGTACTCTAACCGGTGTTGTTACAAGTGCCTTTCAGTTAGAGCAGCCTAAAACTGTAATGATTTGCATTTTGATGGCTGGCAATTAGGCCTGATCTCACACTTTCACTGAACAAAACCCATTTCTGTACACAATTTGTCCCCCATTCACATTTGCCATTCTAAAGACTTGATTTAAATATGAAGAGGTTCATAGGGAGTGTACATACCTGCATAGCATTCCAATGAAGGGGTAAACCACATTTTTGGGGGCAAACCGCTGGATGACACTATGGAATGACTCCACAGTTGATGTCTGGAAATGATGACTAAGCTTTTCAACATCAGTAAGGAACCTCTTGTTTGTTAGGACCTTGTCAAGTCTATTCAGTGCTGATGAACCTAAGAGAAGGTCAATTTACATTGCAATTTAAAACCATGAATATTGATGAAGATACATGTGTAATCATTGTTTTACAATACTGACCTGGTTGAAGCCACTTGCTACGGTCCTTTGAGGCCTTCGGTGGATGTACACACTTAGGGAAAGCTGGATCAGAATGATTGTGGACACCTTGCATGTGGTTCAACACAGACTTCCATTTCGCTACCTTCTCTGTTCCGGAGACGGAGCTTGTGGCACACCAGTACAGGTGGTTGACTATGCTTTTATGCCACTTCTTCACCAAAGCACAGTCTTTGTCTGTGCCAATTTGTTCCAAGTTCTTTGACAACCCTAATCAAGCACAGCAAGATATACAAATTGTTGTGTAATCATTGAAATGCAAGTTTAGATAGCCACTTGTGTTCAGTTATCTACGTCTTTACAACATGTTAAACAATATATAAATAAAAGGTCACATTACCTTTTGCTACATGCCATACGTCATAGTAGTGGGTGATTTTACGTTCTCTCAGGAACTTCTGGATCTGAGGGTGACGATCGGTGATCACACAGTCCAGCTTCACACCACTTCGATGTAGGAGGTCCAAGCTTCTAATAAGACCTTCCTTTTCCATGTACGAGCTTCCCCCCACCTCGTTGCTCTGTGTAGAAAGAGACACACACACACACACACACACACACACACAATAGGTATCCAATAAGTAATACAATCCAATAGGTTTACAATAAGCATTTTTACATTCTGTATCAAAACACTGGATTATTTACTCACTTTTCTGACCATTTTGACCACATATGTTTCACAATGACATGACAGATAAGGCTTATACAGGTTCATAATGACACTATTGTCAGTACTACTTGTGCATATGCATAATACATTATGTTAGTCCTGATGATTTCAAATACCTGCACCAGCTGTATGTCCACAATTTCATTGGTCTGCACATCCATCATTGTGTAGCTCCCATACTTTGCAGAATATCCTACAATGCAGAAGATTTTACATTTTTAGTCAATTAACATGAGATGTAAGGAAACGCCTCACCTGAAATTACTGGTGTAATACACATTAAAACAGAAAGGGAAAAAAAAGTGTACCTGGTGAGTCTGCTCGCATATCACCCCCAAGAATGACACTGTTGTCCTCACTGAGCATTTGAAGCTTTGTAGATTGCCATTCAGTCCAGCTGTGGATTATAGCTGGTTCCAGGTATGTTCTGGCATGTCTTCTGAAGGCATCATACGTGTGTGTTCTCAGCTGCATTGCATCAAATATCTATAAAATAATTAAAAGTAGATCAGTTGTGAAGTCATCAGTGAAAGACAAACACTTCCTGCAGGGGACAATGAGCACAATGATACCTTTTTCATCTTTGAAAATGAAGCTCCACAAAAGTAAATGGCAGCAGACAGCTGAAGGTTGCCCACAGGGGTGCTCCCAATAACTGGCTGACTCTTCCACTGTCGGAAGAACTTGCAGTGAGGGCATAGTTGGTCGATCGCTAGGAAGGATCCTCTTCTGCGTGGCAGGAATGTACAGGTTCTTGTGCACACAGGGCAGATCTCGAACAGGCTGAAGAGGCATTGCTCAAAAACAATGTATTTTGCATCGCCATATGAAGTCACTGGCGATGTACTACAAAAGATAAGATAAGATCTCAGTCAAAAATCTGTCAAAAAACAATTGTACTGTCTGACAACAGTCACAATGCATATAAATAGCACTGCTGCATTGTGAGAGTTGTAACTTTACTTACAAAAGCTGAGATGATTCTGTCTCCATTGTAGCAGACTGTGCAGGATCGTATGTGGAATCTTGAGGATCAGTGCATGCAGAGGAAACATCTTCCACCTCCTCCTCAAATTCAAGGCGAGGTCTCTTTGCTGGCCTCTGACCCTTCAAAGGAGTTGAAGAGAATGGCCCAGAGACTGAAGGAGCCGTTGTGCCTACTGCCACACTTTGGCATTGCGGCGTTGCCTGTATGCCTTCAAAGGGGGAGGGGGAGACTATTTAGTGGGGTGTCATATGGATTGCTCGGTGCCGAAGGACAATGTACTGCTGTGATACAACATACAATTTACTAATCAGTCATATCTTTTGTATATAGACCCATTCATACTGGTTGAACAAATAACTTTCACCAGCCTTCCCCACAAAAGTAAATGCAGGTCATTCAGTGAGATGAATAGTATGAATAGGTCTATTCATACTATGAATACTTCTTTAATTTGTTGTGAATGGCTCACTAATGTACTCAGTCATCAAGGTAAGTAATTGGGCAACACTGCTCTACTAAATGCTACCCAGTAAAATGCTACACATGTTTGGAACACACAAACACCATAACACGTCTGATAATATTCATGATAACATAAGAATAATTAGAACGTTTACCTTTGCTTCGTTGGTGAGGTCTCAATGTAGTAAAAGAAAGCTGCGTCCCGCGAGATGCCACACAAGGAGGATCTGTTTGGCATGCTGCAACTTTTGTTCGTGGTTGTTCTTGTTGTTCTTGTGATCATTTTACACGATAATGTTAACGTTACTCCTAGTTTCCACTTCTAAAAGTGGTAACAGGATCGACTTAGGTGGGTAACATTACAGCTTAGTGCTAGCTTCTAGCAACCAAACTATCGTGATTCTACTCAGCTTTAGCTATCTTGCTGGAATAGAATAACAAAATAACCTGACGAAGACCTGGACAAACGTGCATCGTAAAGTGTAGATTTACATGTCAACATGTTATTTATTCGAATGAAATACAGTCAGGGAAATGAAATAATGTTACCCCCATTGCTAACAAACTGAATCGTAACACATTCTACGTGTACATGTATGTTGCTATACACGATATGCTAGCATTGCTATCAACTGCTTAGCGACAAAATAATACTTACAGCTTGCGGTTGTGATGACCTTACGGTCGGAACAGCCCCTCGTTTCAGTAAAAGAAGTTTGGCAAATCCTGCTTTAAACTGTCCAAGATTTTGAAAGCTGTCTTCGGTAAAATGTTTAGAGCAAATGAACAGCTGAGCGTCGAACTTTGCAGGGATCTTCTGATAGACAAACATTATCCATGCCTGCCAAGTCTTCGGATCCTTGGGAAGACTGTGACAAACTTCCCCTTTCTCCGTGCAGCCTGGAACACTGCATTTACCTCTCTGGCTCATTTTCGATAGAGAAACTGCCTGCTTTGTAATTCTTGTAGAAGTAAACCCAACAGTAGGCTAGCTAAACTAGTGTCTGACATCTTCACGACCTCCATTCATGTTCTTGGGCCAGCGAACCAGTGGGCTGGTCTATATGTAAATTTTGGGGCGTGACAAATGTACAGGCCAGAGCCAAATAAGGCACCACTTCAGAGTTTGCGTAAACTCTCAGCTTCTTTTGGATTCGCCCGTTTTATGGCGGGAGTTTCGAATTGTGAGATTTGCACAGAAAGGAGGTGTGGATGGGGTTTTGAACTTCTCTGTATCTCCATTTCACCCACTGATCTATAACAAGGTAAACTCGGTTTTGCATTCTATGACCCCTTTAAATGTTTAGTGGACACAGGGGCAACATATACTTGTCTTCACCCAAAAGATGCTCAACACCTCCCCAGGTCTTCAGGAAAATTTATAAAGACAGTGGGTTTTTCAGGAAAAACGCAGCTAATTCCAATGACAGCCCCAGTGTCAATCCAAATAGAAGACAAGGAAATCAGGATACCGGTCTTAGTAGCAGAGCATACGGCCGTCAACCTACTGGGACGGGACGCACTATGCAACCTAAGACTCCAAATTGAATGCAGTGCATGAGTGCAGATAACAGGACTAGCAACCCAAATGGCCCATCACAAAATGATACTCACCAAGCCTACTGGATTGGACGATTGGAACCAGACATAGAGCGAGTGATCTACAACGAGCATGCCTTTCAGATAAGCAGCCTTCATGCTCGTTTGAGGGCGCCAAGATGCCCTTTTCACTGTACAATAAAATTCGACCAAACGCCAAACAAGGAAAGGGGAGAAATGGAACAAGGAGATGGGAAAGTGGGGACGCATCCCACTTGACATACGTACATTAGTAGTGGCCAAAGAAGGAGTGGCTGCTCAGGTGAAATTTGTGGAAGGATGGGATCTGGGTGTGATCTTCGACATGCCTGGAACAATGCCACACATCACCCTGAGAGTGGCCAGGGGCCACAGAGCAAGAGAAATGGGCCTAGTGATGCTCGAGGCCAAGTGCATCAAGTGGAAGAACACCGGAAATGACCGACTCCAAACGGCCATAAGTTGTGAAGGAGAACCCATGTTCAGGATAAAGTTGGACAACCCAGTCACCATGTGGGGAGTCCCACAGGTAATTGAGATAATGGATACAGAGCCACAAGAGAAAGAGGACATACCCTACGCCAAAGAGTGTCCCTATGGAAATCAATTCTGTCTCTACCGTCTATTCCCAGGAGCGGGGTGCCGCTGCTGGGATAGAACAAGACATGTGCCATTCAGAAAAGAGGACAGGGAATGGAGCATGTACATGCAACACCTGTCATGTTGCCCCAAGAGGATGGCTACACAACCAGCAATACCTGCCTCAGAGGGACATCAGGGCGGACAAGTGGCCCCAAAGGAGGTCCCTAACGTACCCTACGTCAAGGGATGCCCCTATGGCAACCCATACTGCATGTATGGTCTGCTAAGAGGAATAGGGTATCGATGTTGGGATAGGAAGAACCATGTGCCTCTCACCGAATCTGATCCAGACTGGAAGAGATACAAGAAGCACTGCCTGAACAGCGAGACGGGCGAGAGAACAGGGAGGCCGGGATCGTCCCTCTGGAAGATGATGATGCTGCAGGAGGCGGCAGAGACAAACAGGGAACATACAGAGGTATTAAGACAAGTGCCATCTGTGGTATGGTCACGGGGAGATGGAGACATAGGACTGGTCAAGTCAGCGAGCCCCGTGGAATTCAGACTAAAACCAGGAGCGACACTGCCTTTCCAGCCACAGTACCAAGGGATAAGAGGGACAATGGAAGATCTCCTGGGAGCAGGAGTCTTGGAGGAAGTCCCAGGTGCAAGGTGCAACACACCCATATTCCCTGTGCTAAAGGCAGATGGAGTACGATGGAGAATGGTCCAGGACCTCAGACCCGTGAATGAGCGCATTGAGGACTATCCAGCGGACGTCCCACATGCCAATGTACTGATGACCAAGCATTCTTCACAATACGAATGGCTCCCGCAAGTAGGGAGTTCTTTGCATTCAAATATCAAGGCAAGACATTCCAGTATACAAGACTCCCCCAAGGGTTCAAGCACTGACCGCACATTTTCAACCAGGTGCTAAAGGAGGACCTAAAACAAATTGTGTGCCAGAGCACGATTCTGCTAGCCTAGAAATCTAATTACATTTGCTGCCAGGGCTAGTCTAGCAACTCTCCATTGGCTTGTGAGCTCCAGAAATCGAAACTCAATCAGGCCAATGAAATCGTGTATAGAGTCGTTAGGTGGGCTTAACATAATGATTGATGGCAGAGTTGCAACGGTTTGGCTTGAATTCCCTGCTACTTGAAAACAAATAAGATGGATGTTGCTGTTGGCTTAACAGTGTGACACGAGTTAAACTTTTTATTAAGTTGGCAAGCGTTTGAACTAGCCAACTAGCTCCGCTGGTGGGAAACGATGGGACTCATAGCTGCCCGATGTCTATTGCGTGCAGAGGGAATTTGAAAGACAACTGATTATCCTGCCCCTCGGACTGAGCACTGCGAACGGTGAGTGCCCAGACCCTACATTTTAATGTGGGTCTGGCTCGTCAGGCTACGATTCTGCAGTATGTTGACGATGTCTTGGTATGCTCACCAGACAAGGAAACATGTGAGAAGGACACAGTCCACATGCTGACTGTTCTGGCCGAAGGGGGGTACAAAGCATCAAGGAAAAAGCTCCAGTTTGCACATGATGTCGTTCATTGGACTCATAGATTTCAGCAGCAATGATTGTGCAAGCTGGAACCAGCCATCTGAAGAACCGCCTCACATGGACTCTGGATGGAGATGAGGCGTTTGAAGGCATCAAAGGAGAATTGCAGCGAGCACCTGCACTTGCATTACCTGACTATGGAAGACCATTCTACCTGTACGTGTCAGTCAGGAAAGAACCAGGAAAAGATGCGTACATGACTGCGATTGTGGCACAGACACAGTGTCATGGACGAGGCAAACAGGCAATTGCCTACTACAGCTCGAAACTGGACACGGTAGCCCAATACCCTCCATGCTTTCAGGGACTTGAGGCGGTGTACTCTGCGTACGTCAAAGCCTCTAACATCACCATGGGATGGCCAGTGGTAATACACACCAGTCACGCAATAGCGCAGCTGGTGGAACAAGGGAAGTTCTGCGTGACGCCTCAGAGGCAGTTGAGGTACTACAACTTGTCACTCTGTCCTGATGTTACCATAAAAGCGTGACACAGCGGGAAACCCGGCAGATCTAATCCCACTTGATTATGAGGGCGAATCGCCTTCTCCAAGCTGAGAGAGGACCTGCAGAGTGAGCCATTAGGACAAGGAGTCACCTACTTTGTGGACGGGTCTAGCCACAACTATGATAACAAGACACATGCAGGGTTCAGTGTAGTGCAAATGATGGGTCCAGAAACTTTTGTGACAATAATGAGTGAACCATGCACACAACCATGTTCAGCGCAACTGGCTGAACTAAAGGCACTGACAGCAGCATGCTCTTTAGCAGAGGGACAGGATACAACCATGCACACAGATAGCGCCTATGCCCACAATGTCTGCCACGTGCATGGAGCCCAGTGGAAACAGAGGCAGCGAAGGAAGCAGCATTAGAGGCTCACTGGGCTAGGAAGATAAACAAGGCCCCCAAATCCCCACAGGATCACAAGCCACACCAAATACTGCTTAACAGGGCAGTGCACAGCATGCCATGCCCGACAAAATGCCCCTACCTATACAATGCGTGCATGTGGTGCTCCCAGTGGAGCGATGATGACCACCTGCACCAGATAGATCCTATGTGTTGTGCACTCTGCCAGAGGGCAGGCTGTCCTGAGTGCTGGGATAAGCCCTGTGAGGCTAGGTATTCACCAAGCATGATTGACCGCTTCTTCACAGAAAACGACACAGCGGTACAAGCCCCAGTCACCAGAACTTTACCCGATGGACGAACACTTAGAATTGTAGACCCTATGCTCCAGCTAAGCGCCGTAAAAGACGCACAAACCGCGGCACCGGATGCCGAAAAAACATTATGGGAAGAAAGAGGTGCGGAAGGGGTGTGGAGAAACCATGATGGAAGGGTGGTGGCCCCAAGTCGATTCCTTGATCTCCTCATCCATGATGCGCATGATGTAGATCATTGCGCAAGGGGGGAGGTCAAGCGGCAGATACTTGACAAAGGGTTCTGGGCCCCATACCTTCAAGATCGTATCAATTACATGCTAAAAAATTGCCGTACCTGCGCCACATACAATTACAGAAACAACATAACAATAGGCATAGGACCATGGCCACTGGGACACGTCCCACTCCCAGAGGGACCGTTCAAACACCTGGTAATGGACTACATCGACATGGGTAGGACGGTGAACTCGTACAAACATGTGCTGGTGATAATATTTCGCTACTCACGATGGGTAGAAGCCTGTCCAAGCCAAGGGCAGGACGAAAAAACAGTGATTCGATTCCTAGCAAGGGAAGTGATACCCAGGTTTGGGATCCCGGAAATAGTCAGCAGCGACAATGGCCAAGCGTTTACGGCCAACACATGGAAAAAGATTGCACAGGCGCTGTGCATCAAGACTCGGTTTGGTTGTGTTCACCACCCTCAGAGTCAAGGGATGGTCGAAAGAGTAAACGGGACGCTGAAGAACAAAATTGCAAAGATCGTCCAAAGCACACACGACGATCCAAACCTACCAAATTTGAATTGGGTAGACGCGTTACCAATAGCGCTGATGAAAATGCGTTGTGAAAAGAATCGAACCACACATCTGACCCCGCATGAAATGGTGACGGGGCGGGCAATGCCCACACCTCGGTTCAGAGGGGATCAGAGGCCCCCTCTAGAAATTCTAGAGTAAGTAGTGAGCAGTTACATTAAACAGCTTTCCGAAGTTCACAGGGCAGTTTTCAAGGAGCAGAAGAGAAGAGAGAGGGCACGGGAGTGGAGGACCGAGCCAGGACCGATCCGAGGTGGGTGTACCTGAGGGTGTTTAAGAGGTCGTGTCTTGATCCTAGGGCAGAGGGGAACCAAGTACGTGTAGGAGTACGAGGCGGAGGAAGGAGGGCGCAATGTACCTGGGGTGCCTGCTGTTCTTCCTCCCCTATCTGTGCCTACAGGTGGTGGTGTTGCTGGGGCCGAGCCAGGCTCGAGGAGGGGAAGGCGACGTCCACCCGAGGTTGAGGCCACTCCCAAATCCCAGGTATCCAGGCCTGCCCCAGCCACACCCGACCTCACAGGGGGTGACACCGAGGAAACACCGAGGCCGGAAGAAGAAGCACCGCCATCACCGCTGCCACCACCACACCTTCAAGGATACGACACCATCAACGTCGGGGATCTCCTTGGCAACTGGGATTACCCCTACCCAGTCGACACCCCTGCTGACAACCAAGATGGAATACAGCCATCCGCCGCAGACAAGCTTACCTAAGTCCGAGACTTCATCAACTCCCTCAGGCCACTCCCGAATCTCCTTACGCCTCCCCCCAGGACACCTCCTCAGCAGGGCTCGCGATTTCCTGTGGAACATGTGGAGAGGCAGACGGACTCAGGACACACCGCGGGCGGCCCCCACTTCGGGGACAACCGCCCAGGAACCAGCCAAGGATGACGAAAGCGACTGAAGGAGTGCAGACCGTCACCCCCAATGACGCTCTGCGAGGAGACGGAGAGGAGTTGCTCGGCGACAGTGTCCTAGACCCGAACAATGTTCTGTACATAGGAGAATCAGAGGACGGCATAGGAGGATCAGGAGGAGATATGTACATACAAGAGCCAGAAGCATCAGGGAGTGACGAGTACATACCAGTACCGGATAATGCCATGACCCAAAGCAATAACGTAAGTGAAGATGTAAATAGTACAATCATGCTTCCCAAGGTCCCGACGGAAGGCCAGACTGGCGGGACTCAGGCCAAGAAAAGAAAGAAGAGATCAACTGGCGTGTTGAGCGCCTGGGAGGACAATTCATGGATGCAATGGGCCAAATACACAGCAAGGACAGTAAACCCAGAAAGAGGCTGTTATGTGTGCTCAGCAGTAAGGCCAAAGGGGAAAACGCACGAATCCCAACAGAACGAGGTGAGATGCAGAAAAGACTACCCGGGCATGGGAGCCAGAGTGGCAAAGAAAACCCACCACCTTTACAAGATACCAGAGGATGTAGAGTTTGAATGCTTTGAAGTACATCCCACTGCAAACTCAGTCAAGGGGAGTGCGCAGGATGTGGAAACGTTTGAAGGACGCTGTGCAGCAAAGTGGGTTCACGAACTGAACAACTTTCTGTTCCGCCTGGAGGAAAGCAGCGAGAGCGGGAAACAGATTGGGGTCAGACTAAACACCGCAGTGCTGAGCACGAGTTTCCTATATGAACAGAACATTCCCTTAGCGGACTTATGGTGGGCATGCGGAAGAAGATGGGGACTGCGAAACACCCTTCCAAAGTATTGGAGATGAAAATGTGCCAGGGTGATCCTGGCTCAGCAAACCTACATAGTCCCCTGGTCAGAACGCAGCCCAGGGAGCGACCAGCAGACACCCATAAAAGAGAACCTGAGGAGCAGCCGGAGAGGCGCTGACATGGACGATGGAGTATACATGGATAGGTTTGGACAACCCCACAACGTCCCGAAGCAGTTCAAGACACGGGACGAGGTGCTCGCCGGATTTGAGGCCGCCCTTCCCTTCTACGGACCATCCGCAGGCATCGTCAAGAATGTTCAATGGATCAACTACATCCACTACAACGCCATGCGGTTTATGAATGCCACCATAGACACGTTCAATGCGTTTGACAGGAGGTTGAACGCTACCACAAAAATGGCAATGGAAACCAGAATAGCAGTGGACTGGATATTGGCAAAAGAAGGTGGAGTGTGCGCTATCGTTGGAACAGACTCATGCTGTACATACGTCCCAGGTGAAGGCGAGAACATGGATGACTTCTCAAACGCAATGAATAGACAGAAGGCTGTAAACAAAGAAGCCCACGAGAACTCTGGAAAAGGACTGACGTTTGACGGGATTCCGGGCATCTCAGGAATCTTCGCCCCTTTAACCCGGTGGCTGACAGATACTTTTGGGTCATGGGGGGTTAGATTGTAGCATTGCTTGGAAAAATATTGCTGGGAGCAGTTCTGGTTGTAGGAATGTTTTGCTGTATTACTCAATGTTGTGGAAAGGTTTGCTCCAGAGTGGTTGCTAGACAATTAGTGGTCCAGCATGGGATAATGCCATGGGGCGAATAATGGCAGAAGAGTTTATGGATCGAATGCTGGAGGAGGAGCAGGAGCTTCCTCCCCCGGTCATGTACGAGTAGAGGTGGGGTCCTGCGAGTCACCCATCTCTACACATGCACTGACGTACACTCACATACACGACACTGACGGGTAATTCACAAAACACCTGCCTGCACGCCCGGGTGACAGAGTAAAGGAGTAGAATCACGGGCTGTGATCTGACGCGAATGAGTCGCCTTAAGTAATCTTGACAGTAACTTAGGATTCATAGAGGACTAGCCCTCACCTGCAAGGCCATCCAACACTGGATAGATGTAATCAAAAGCTTGCTACTAGAAGTGCTCACCTCGCCCCGACTTACCGTGCGTTGGACCTGGCCTGCCCAGTGGTAAGGCAGGTGTGTGGCACGGTCAGTGCTCAAAGACGGGTACGACCCTATTGGCCATCTCGGGTCCCAGCCACATGTTTGCTTACGCTGCATAGTGAAGCTAATTTAGCCTCAAAGGGGGGAATATGTGGTGATTTTAACTAAGCATAAATACTTTTATGTGTGTGTGTGATTTATCAGAAATGATCCGTTTATCATAGGAATGTTGGTTGTGCAACTTTTATGCAACATTTACTGGAAGTCATGAGACTGAACTGTCAGAGGCTAAGAGTGAAAGTCAGAAGAGATAGTAGTGAAAGTAAAACCAGACAGGGTTTAGGAGAAATAGAGGGGTTTACAAGAAAAGGAGTCAGAACCAAAAGTGAAAGTACACATAGAACCAAACAAACACATACCCTGCCTGGCAACAGGTTACACATAGAACCTGGCTACATGTATTCTGCCTAGCAACACATATTTTTTTAATATACAGACAAGAAGGGTTTTCCACCAATATCTCAAGTCCCAAAACGTTCTGATTGGCTAAAAGGGGCCTGGTGACGTTCCTGGTGATAGAAACGCCTCCCAGGCCCCTAGGAGCATAAAAGACAGAGCTCAGGCACACTCAGATCAGATCTCATCGGGGTAGCAGCTGCAACTCATCACTCTATTGCCTGACCGTTCAGTCCTGACATTGTTCGGATTGTATTCTCACTGCAATACGGTGAATAAAGGATCAACAGTCTTCAGCGTCTCTCGTCTTGGTGTTCTCCTACGGGTCTTTGACATCAGAGTGCTAGTTGGATTGGAGGTTCGGGAAGTGGATAATTTTCCACGTCATCTACACTAAGAGGTTGGAAATACTGGATGGTTGATAATAGGTGACGTTCCTATAAGTAAGACAGTACATCGATGTTTGGTGGCTAGCTGGTAGTTCTGTATTTCAAGGATTGACAGGCTAGAAATTTGCAATTTAATACTGCAACAAATGTTTTATTTGTTTATATTACAAAAACGGTAGGTATGCCTATCGGTGTTTGAGCGGCTTGCCGGCTAGTTCAATATTTCAAAGACACTTGCGTTCCTTTCTGTACGTTGCGTCCTTCAACAGAAAACAATAAACTCAGGCAAATTATCGAACAGCAAACAACATTCTGACCAATGAAATTCTGGAAGTGCAACGGCTAATAGACCAATCAGAATGTATTTTATGTATTTTGTGACGTACTCATGCAGATCTGGTAACCCATGCAGATCAGGTACCCACACTACCACTGGAGCTGTGAATCTCTGAACGTCTTTGCCTGCTGTGCCGTGGTCACTTTATTCGCTTGTGAAACTCTCATTCAGAGGCACATCTCTCTAATTACAGACAAGGTAAATGTTCCGGTTTTTGGTATTTAAGTCATTTATGTCGTCAAACATTATGTAACGTTAGCGTTATATATGTATGAAATGTATGAAACAAATAAACTACACTAACGTTATAACGTTAGGTAACGTTTTAACGTTAGTGAAATAGTTGACGTTAGCACCTTGCTACGTTGATATTTATTATGTAAGGAAACCCACTGTTAATCAACGTTAATATGTCGTCAACTTTACAGTGACCGGTTAGCTGTAGGTTTCGATAGCTAACGAAAGTCAAGCGTAATGCACTTACATGTTACATTTGTTCATTAGGCCTACTAACCTACTAACTGTCACTGGATATTTGACTTCCTCACCAACCGTTCACAAGTGGTTAGAGTGGGGGGTCTGACATCTGACTCATTAACCATCAGTACTGGTGCTCCCCAAGGCTGTGTTTTGAGTCCACTGCTGTACAACATCTACACACATGACTGCAAAGCAGAGTGTGAATTACCCCACTATAATTGGGGGGTACTGCTCCTTCACTTTTTCTATGACCAATGACCATCATGGTCCACTACCATATCAATCCCCATTGTGATTGCCAAGTGCAACATGTGTTGTGCAACACACATACAAGGTCTAAACATGCGACAAACTGATAATCAGTAGGCTACAGATTACCTCATTGTTATTATATAGGCTATCCAAAAGAGAACTGTTTTGATCAACTCTCAAAAGTTAGAAGTTGAAATAGGATACAATTCTGTGTAGTAAAAGTAATACCTTTACAAAAAGCCACGTTTACAACCGCTATGAAAGAACAAAACACGTTAATACATGAAGGTTGTAAAATAGCACATTTTCAACAAGCTAGACGTCTGCTAGCAACTTACATTTACCCATGCACGTCAGCAGAAGTTAGCCTACTGGAGGAATTTACCTAGTGTTTTGTCATTCAACGTTGACACTTGCTTGAGAAGTTGAAGTCGTTCTCTATCTCCTGCTTCGCGCGCCACGGTGGTTAAAAATGGTACGGTCCATAATAGGGGTGTCTGAAATCACTTTACATTAAAATGTTCCTACAGTGAAAATAGGAGTTGACTTGTATTGTAGCCAACTGTAATGATATTTTTCACAATATCAGAAAAATGATCTGACCCCCCCCCCCAAAACTGATATTTCTGTCTCTTTGGGGGGTACTGGGTCTTTATTGGGGGGTATAGTACCTCCCAGTACCCCCTGTAATTCGAACTATGCTGCAAAGCCAACAGTAGTCATACCTCCATCATCAAGTTTGCAGATGACACAGTGATCTTGGGCCTGATTAGTAACAACAATGAACAGCTCTACTTGGATCAGGTTGATGAGGTGGCACAGTGGTGTCAATCAAACAGCTTGACACTGAATATCAATAAAACCAAGGAAATGGTAGTGGATTACAGAAGACAGCAGCAGAACTACAGTTAAACCCCACTAATGATCAGCGGGCAACCTGTAGAGAGAGTCACAAGTTTTAAATACCTTGGTGTCCACATTACTGAAGACTTAACATGGACTGTTAACACTCAATATGTTCTGAAGAAGTCCAGACAACGACTCTACTTCCTTCGTCAGCTAAGGAAATTCAAAGTTTCTACATCCATCATGAAGGCCTTCTACACTTCAGCGGTTGAGAGTGTTCTAACTGGTAGCATCATCACCTGGTATGGGAACTCCACAGTTAGAGCTTGCAGTACTCTGCAGAGAGTAGTGCACTCAGCTGAATGTACTATAAGAACTCAACTCCCTGCTCTACAAGATATCTATTCCAGAAGAGTACTCCTAAGAGCCCAAAAGATTCCGAAGGACTCTTCTCATCCTAACAATGGATTATTCCTACCGCTGAAATCAAGTAGACGCCTATGTAGTCACAAAGCCAGAACTGAGAGACTCAGGAGAAGTTTTTATCCCCAGGCCATCCGAACTCTGAACTCACACTGTACTGACTTTGCACACATTCACTCCTCAGCACTCTCAAACATTTCCCAACTCTGAACTCACACTATACTGACTTTGCACTCATTCACTCCTCAGCACTCATGCCCCCCCCCCACACACACACACCTACATGACTTTTAGCACTTTTACATCCCTCTCCCTATGCTACAGACCTTTTATTTATTTTCTTATTTCATCACACGTCAAAACACACACACACACACACACACACACACATATCTGACTTTCTCCAACTTTGTGCGAGCTTTTCCGGTGAGCTTTTTTTTGGCAGTTTGCAAACGGAGTGCGTACCACCACCTGCAGGACTGAGGTGTAATGGCAATTGTACCCTTTAGCCTCGTTCTGGCCACCAGGTGAATAAGGCGAATAGGCTAGTCACCTCCACCATTTAAAAAAAAGTGCTGTACATTTTATTCCCCTGAACTCTGAATTATTGAGAAGAAGCCATTCATACACATACTTTAGATTGTACAGTTGTGTTATCAAGTGCAGCGTATCATGCCAGCATGACCTCCTACCTAGAGGTCTAACGTAAAGGAACACTTTACTCACCGGCTTCAGAACCTGCTCCTCAATCTCAGTTTCATTTAGACTTTTAGTTGAGGTAACCTTCACGCATACCAACAACAACATCTGTGGGGAGGAAAGGTAGATATGGCTGTGAATTTGGAATGAACATACACATCGTTTTAATCTCGTTCAAACCCGAACACATCTTGGTTTCTTGTCTCCGCCCCTCCCCTGAGTCTTGTTAACTCATTAGTCTGATAAGTGCCTTGTTCCATGTTCAACTGTGTCCCCTTGTTATTGCCTATCGTCTGTGTCCTTTATTCCCCCGGCAGCCAGAGCGAGGTACAGGCTACACTTGCCGGGCACACTTCAGTCCAGCAGATGGTGGTATTTCACTCTGCAAACTGCCAAAAAAAAACTCACAGAAAAAGAAGGGTTCGCTGGCCTGCCCATAGATATTAGAAAGCTAGATACTGCATTGGGCTCCAGAACGCACGTAAATAGTGACTCCATCTTGGTGGGGGCAGCAATCACTGGAGGCCAATGGAGGAACATGTGACTCTGAAGATAATAAGAAGAAGTGTACTTACCCTGGGCAGTAGTACACCCACCTGTTGGCAAAAACACACAAGAGCATCGGACTGGGGGTAAAACCAGAATAGGGCTCCAAGGGAAGAGAGGGCCCTTGAAAAGCCTGGAATACATTTTATTTTACCTGGATATTTTAATTTCATAATAAATGTCAGATGAAATGTAAAGTGAGGGTATTGGCTGAATAACTTGGTTGATTGACTGACTACATTTTGTATACAAAAACTATCTAAAGTCTTAATTGCTAATGCACCAAACGGTTTAGTCTGCACGCATTTTGTTTATGTTCGTTCAGATGAGCATCTGCTGTGGAGTGCAAACAAACTGTGCTGCTGTATAAATGCCTTTCTCCAAGAAAGGTAAATCACGCCACCAAAAAGGAATGCAAAGACTGGAGAAGTTGATAAGACAAAATGAGTGGAAACCACTGTTAACAGACTTGTGTTGAAAGAAAGGTGAGCACAAACTAGAACATGAAATCCATGGTGCTTAACCGCTTGAATATCTCAGTGATTGTTAGTGCTAAAAAAAAACTGAGACAACCCATTGAAAGAGCAGAGTGCACTTTTTTAAATGAACTGTACACTAACAATGCTGTTTGCATACAACACACTAGCCTGACGAGCCAGACCCACATTAAAATATATGGTCTGGGCACTCACCGTTCGCAGTGCTCAGTCCGAGGGGCGGGATAATCAGTTGTCTTTTAAATTCCCTCTGCACGCAATAGGACAGCGGCAGCGCTATGAGTCCCATGCACAAAACATGTGTAACGACCCTCTCTAGTGCAGGTGTTAATTGTGATGATAATGTATGACTCCACACGAACTCTTCTCACTGTTTTTATTTCTCTGCATTCACAAATAAAACAAAGAATCCACTGAGATTAATCTCCAGCAGACTAGTTCTGACTGCTAGCATTGTCTATGCTATTCCTGAACATAGATAAAATAATGCATAGCTTGTTCAATTCAGTTTAAACAAACATAAAATCATGCAGAAGAAACAACATACAGAGTTGGCACACGTTTCACACGTTGTGATCGTATAGGTTTTTTCCATTGAATTTACAACAAGCATTGATTCATTAACAGTATAAACAACGTACCTGCATTCACAAATAAAACAAAGAATCCACTGAGATTAGACGATGACGACTGCATACCCAAATCTACAGTATAAACGTAAAAAGGAAATCAAGAAATTGCAAGTGTTTTCTTCATAAAGCTAGCGAACATAACGTGGCTGCCGCCAAAAAGACGTAGCCCACAATAGCTCGATTAGATACCATCTTAGACAACACTCTAGCATTACTTGCAGAAATTATCTATTAATACAACTTATGTATATACGTATTTGAACCAGTGTGGAAGACAAACATGTTATTTTATATTAAAACACAAAATTATTCACGGAGCACTCTCTAATCACAGCTTACCTCCAGCAGACTAGTTCTGACTGGAGTACGGGAAGCGCAAATGCTCAAAATATTGAAATGCAGAGTAGAAATGAAAATACAATTGCAGTCGCAATGTCTCATGTTTTAAACTCATGTGAATGGGTACGACATATGAAAACATTTTAAACATATAAAAACCAGTGTATACAAAAATAGAGATTACAATAACAATGTAATATCATAATTTTGAAAGAATTCACTTTATGTAGGTGAGGTTATTTTCAACTCTGTTACACATGTTTATGAGACAGTCTGCCTTCCAGGCTAACCTACTGTACTCCCCTACCCCACCTCCCCCCAACATTCTAAACCAATTGTATGTACCGTATTGCTATGTAGCATAGTAATATTATCAGGGATGGGCAGCATTTCTTATACGTGTATTTAAAATAGGGCTGCACAATTAATCGAATTTTAATCACGATCACGATTTTGGCTTCCCACGATCAAATTTGCGTGATCGAGCGATATTTCAAATGCGTGCTCTACCCATAGAACCGACCTGGCAACCCATAGAGCGGCTCCGCTACAAAACAAATCAAGCGCTCCTTAAACCTGTCTGACCATGTGCCTGCATGCAGCCTACCAATGACAGCTGTTCCCTGCACTGTTCAGCCTGATGCACTGTGGACTAGTGACATTATGTTAACTATTAGTAGGCTATTTAGACTATACAATAAACGACGATCAAAAATCAAATGTGTGGCACAGCAGAAGGCCAAGAGCTTGTCCCTCGAAGCGGATCATCCATTGTTCGAAAATATTTCTGATTTCAGGCAAGTTAAGTTAACAAAAAATATAAGCAAAGCAGGGCTCTCAACTCATACCGTGAAACACATCACATGACGTAAACCACACATGCCTTTTTTTATCACGTTAACTTTTAGTCCTTGTTTGCTTCCTCCGATAGCCTATAGCCTACTGTAATGAGTTGAGCTAACGACGGGATCCGTGAATTTTATTCATGTATTTTATAAGCTTCATGTGCAACCTACAATGCATATGCGTTTCAAGACACAGCCTACTCAAAACGAGTGAACAATAATGAAAATGTAGCCTACTGCGTCAGTGTTTTACATATCAACGAATGACTAAACCAGGGGTGTCCAAACTGCGGCCAGCCATGCACTTTAATCCGGCCCGCCGAGCATTTATTAGTTTATCATAGGCATTTCGCTATTTTTTCCAGCGATAGACGGCGTTGTGGTTAACTTTTAGGCTACTACGAACTGCTTTACACTCTTCTTAGAGAACGTTTACAATGTCAATGTCAAAACAGCTTGTCACATAGAGATACATAGTATCTCCATTGCAGCAGGTCTAACTACGTTATGCTAGTCCAGGGCTCTCAAACACCCGGCCCGCGACGTATGTCAAAATAATAATGTAATCCGGCCCTTGAGACTATTTTTAATTGCGACAAACAACGATACTGATTAAAATAGACGATAGTTCCAAGTACGGTGACAAATCTCATTTGTACTCTGCTCCACTATGTGCTAGACATCCAGAGCTTAATTCAAACCCAAAATCGCTGCGCAAAGTTTTCAGGAAATACTTGTATTACACGCGAGAAACACAAAGACGTGCATTTGTAATGACGCGGAAGCGATGCAGGCCAGTGTTGCATAAATTGAAGCAGAAATTAAGCAGAAATAGGCCTGCACCAAATGTTGAAAAACGTTTACGTGTGATGAAGTCTCTTAGGTAGGCTATGCTATTCACCTATTCTAAATCTGAAGAAGAATATCCTTTTGGTTGCAGTGGTAATCGTGATGATAGTGTCCGTAATGGACGTGGTACAGACCATAGACATAATATACATAGACGCCGCATTGGCTGCTGGAAACAAGAAATGCGGCCGCCATCTTGGACCGGTCATACTCCTCGTTGCGTTGCAGCAGAAGACACAAGATGACAGCACTGTGCAGCATGTTCCTTCTCAAATCGGCGGACCATACTCGGGGGATTTACTTTTCACAAGTAAGATTTAACATAACCGTACTATTGGTTGTATTTTGTGAATAGAATATTACCAGAGAGCTGAGAAGGAGCAATCTTTGATATTACTGTATGAAAATCGTCGCCATCTAGCTAGGCTATGTTTACTCGGTGTTCACCCGGCTATGAACTGAGACTTGATAAGTCATATTCCATAACACTGACTTAGATTACAACTGACACAAGAAGGCTATTGTAGAAATAAATCATACTAGATTTGGCTGGCAAATTTTACACAAGTGGCACAGACAAGCCTATTGAACTAATCGCTAGCTGCTACTTGTAGCATAAGTGTGTTGGTGGTAGCCTCACTATTTCCTGAATAAAGTAACTTTTCAATAGCTCAACTTCTTTATTTATCAAGTAAAGTAGCTTAGCCAGACAAGCTACACTTTTCTTGTCATGTGAAATTAGCACAATTTAAAGTAGCTTCCTATGTAGTGAACTAGCCTACTGCTGTGTTTGTGTTAGGCTACTAATACATTTGACTGGGTGGTAGTTTTGTGTAGTGTTTTATTCATGGCAGAGTAACTGATAGTTTAGCTCACTAAAATTTCGAAGTAGCTTGCCCAACACTGTATTATTCACATGTCATTTACCCTAACAAGAATAAGATGCCTCTCAAATTCCTTTTCATTCATTTATTTATTATTTTGTATCTCTCCAGAACAACTGCCTTGTTCAAGAAGACTGTGAATGAACTGCACGGTCTCCTCACACCCCTGGAACTGAGGAAGGTGCAGCTCTTCATTGCAGTACTGCAGGGCATCTGCTACACTGTGACTGAATGTTTGATTTATGAGCTCGACCTTCATCACCTGCATTCGCCACTCTGTGTCCCATTTTCCCATCGTCTGGTGGACTCAGTCCTCTTTTATGGAGTACCCAGTTTACTATGCCATCTTATTTGCCCACCTGCTGTCTGAAGCACTTTTGTTCTCAGCCAAAGTGTACCCAAGCAATTTTAGCAAGGTGGGAACATACAAAATGACATGCACCAGTTGTCGAAATCATAGAACCAACTGCATCACGGTAACTCTGTCTCACTGAGCCTGTGAAGACACTCCCTGATTCTTTACTGATTGCAATGAATGGGTTGATCTTAGCAGTTTCTAAAATGTTTCTTAATTCCTTTTTATTTAATATCTTCCTTTCTGTGAACTGTAAATAACAGATGCTGTTTATGAACCCATTGACACTGTACAAGTCACCTTTTTGTCTTGAATTGATGAACTGTTACACTTACTATGCCAAACCAATGTCTGTTTTATAAGGATCAGAAACAAACCTACAAACTTGCACTTTACAATATTTATGGAACTTGTCTAACAAATGCTGTTGATATTGAACCCAGTTACTCCATTTCCTTTATGCCACACCAATGTCTGTTCATCACTTTATTTTTGATGGCACTGAACTGAAAATGTTAATGGATTTTTTTCTGTAAATTTAACTCATTAAAACTTGTATCAAACCAGTTTTTGTCTATGCTGTCAAACGTGGATTAGTTATGTTCCCAGTTTTTATATTGGATGTCATCACTTTATAATGTATCATATATCAGAATATTCTATTACTGTTAAGCCCACTATGAATATTAAAATACACACAACCATGTTTCCTGTATCATACAGCTTTTCTACTGGGAGGTTTACAACTTATTCTGAGTCAATTTACCCAAGTTTGTCACTAAACCACATAGGCCTACTTGGAATACCCCTCAGATGTCTGAATGGCATTGATCTCACTTAAATGTTCATGGAACCTTTCTGTGGACTGTGAATAATACTGTTGATGGAACTTGCGTTACTTATGTTCCCAGTTTTGATATCGGACGTCAGGTCACTTTATATCATATATCAGAATATTCTATTACTGTTAACCCCACTATGAATATTAAAATACGCTAAATCATGTGTCCTGTATCATAGCTACATGTATGACCTTTGCAGCAAAAAAAACTGCGTGAGAATCTGTTGAATTATATTCAGTGAGATATGATTAATTAAGTGCGCTGACAGCTCATCTCACCGCCAAACAGATTACACTGAGTGGAGTGGATGACCGGTCCAAGATGGCGGCTCCAAATCTCGTCAGGCGCTAGTAAGGAGTAAGCGGTCGATGTGGCGTCTATGTATATTATGTCTATGGCGCATCGACCGCTACTCCTTACTAGCTGACGAGAGCATTTGCCGCCATCTTGGACCGTCATCCCCTCCACTCAGGGTAATCTGTTTGGCGGTGAGATGAGCTGTCAGCACTTAATTAATCATATCTCACTGAATACCGAACAGATTCTCACACGTTTTTTTTTGCTGCAACTACAGTAGTAATACCAGTGCTGTAATTTATACAGTAATTGAATTGTGTACCGTATTTTTAATTACAGTACTTATGGTTCATACTGTAACTAGAAGTACAGTAGTAATACCAGTGCTGTAATGTATACAGTAATTGAATTGTGTACTGTATTTTTAATTACAGTACTTATGGTTCATACTGTAACTAGAAGTACAGTAGTAATATCAGTGCTGTAATATATACAGTAATTTTGGCTACTTTATTTAAAAATTACAGCAATTATTTCATGACTAATGTTCATCCAAATCTGTGTTTTAATCCATAAAATACTATACTAATTCTAAATAAAAACACTTGGTTGATTAAGGGAACTGAAAAAGGCAGATAGTCATACAAGACATAAGCACATATTGAGCTCAAGTGGAGAGTGTGTGAGCGAGAGAGAGAGACAGAGATTTGTTAGATATTTAACAACTCTGATTTATTTAACAAAATCAAGTGTTTGTTAAGGTATGTGAGAACAGAAATATTTCAAACAAAATCAACAAGTACAACATAGCAAAATGCTGAAATTAAACTTCAGTGGAAAACTGTTAAAACTGAACACACACACACACAAACACACAACAAAGCAACAGCACTCAGAAGGTTACACCAAACGAGCCTGATGCAATACCTCTGTACCTGCCCTTTGTCATAAAACAACAACTTCACTACCAATTCATAGTGTGTTCATCTATTCAATTTCTTCAATTTATTTATTTTTCATTTTTTTTTATCTCCTCTTCTTGTGCTTTCAGACGTGTTCTTGTGGTTTCAGATCTTTCGCTGTGTTTTCCACTTGGTTATTTAGCATCACAATGTGCATTATGTGCATGCAAGCCACCATTGCTTCTAAAGGTCTGATGGCATGCTGGCTGAACAGACTGCTACATTTTATCTTTATTTTATATCTTTACAAACCCCAAACCCTGATGCCATCATGGCACTAACTACAAAGATGAAATCAAACAGTAACTAAACACTAACCGAAATCTAGGCCTACATCAACAAACCAAAAGGTATTCATAGACCATCAAACACCCCGACATCAATCTCCCCGGGAATAGACTCAATCTAGGCCTGGTACTGGGTCTAATGGCACATTTCCACATTGGGGTAAAACTGTGGTGTCTAGGGAAAAGCCTCAGACATTTTTAACTTCCATCTCTGAGGCCAGACGAGGGCAGTAATCCAAAGGGCCGGAGTTTGTTCCTGGAGTGGTGCAGGGCCGAAGCAGGGGTGGACTACTCAACTTTAGCAGAGGGGGGTACTGTAAAATGTTAAATTTAGTCTTAAGTACAATTCCAAGTTGATTGTGTACGTGATTATGAGATGCGGTGGCTGTTGGGAGGGTGGGGGTTTGGGCATCAAGGGCTTCAATGTCCGCTTGAGTGGAAGTTCCCTGCAGCAGAAAATAAGTAGAAATACACAGGAAACATTACAACGTAATCTCTCTCAACCCCTTACCCGTGTTTGCTGATTCTGAGTTCCAGTAATTGTAAGCATGGAGTGCTTTTCCAGTCTCACATACTGGAGCCAAATGAAATTGGGCAGAAGTACATAGGCTGGTAGAGCCAGGCTTCTCCAAGTGTTTCTCCAAGTGAAAACTACTACACCCTTAAGAAAAAGCAGTAAAAAAGATAGGGGACAACTCTGGTACTTACCTTTTAATCATTTTGCCAATCAAAGTCGATAAAACTGGAAATCAGAGAGGCCACATGTGGATTAAGGGGGTGGTTTTTCTTCTGGACGGTCTTGCCGGTTGTTTTACTTTTCATGTACTTTGCAGCACATTTGCTGTTCTCTGGGTTTATCCTGACAAAAAATCTGTAATACACAACCATATAAATTACATTAACTATTTGTTTATGGAACATTAATGACTAGTTTTCACTTGTCATCTATTGTGCTACTGTACCCAAATGATCTGTTGCCAATCTACTGCCGTCCAGCCAAGTCCTGCCTTATTCTGCTTTTGATTTGCTAATAAATGCTTATACTTTTGAAAGCAAGTGTTGCCATTGGTGAGTGAACTCAAAGAGAATAGACTGAAAAAATTTCTGCTGAAATGCCATAATATTCTAAGTGAGCCCTTACCAACCAAAATCATCAAGTGTTTGTGAAGGTATGTAATGACAGTAAATTATTGAAATCAAACTCAAGTGGGAAATTGCTCAAAGTTGATGTACCCCATAACTGTATATAACAAAAAGTTGATTGCAAGTATTTGTTTTTCACCAAAAGCATTCCTTGGTGAAAAAATGGCCACACCCTCTTTTCATTACTGCCAGAATACTCATTTAGGCAACAGTGGTGGCTCTTATCTAATGCATTCTAAAGAGCCAGTATTCTAATCTATAAATTGAGGATGTGTTGAGGTAGTATACCTCAGTGCCAGGTATCAGCCATGCAAGTCACACAAATTACTCATACCCAGTGTATACAGTGGATACAAAATAAGGAAGGTGGAACATGTCACAACAGACATTACAGTACATCACATCTGGAGGATATATGCTCTCAGAAAATAGTTTGAGGGTTTAATTGGTTTTCCCTTAAATGTAAATGGGAAAAGGTATTAGCCATACACACAATTTACCTATCCTCAATGTACTACGATTGGTACTGTAGGTGTGATTGTTTTTCCAATAAAGAGTGATTTTGGTGCAACAGAAATTCAAGAAAAAAAGAAAGATCCCTAGTTTGACCAATCAAGTTAAATTTCAACATAAATTTTCCTAATCTGACCAGACCAGATTAAAATCACATCAACAATGATCAACAGATTTTCTCCTCAGCCTCGACATGCCAGAGATACAGCAAATTGACAGATTAAAATGGATCCCTGTATAGATGACAAACAATGGAGTATGAATGTGTGTTCCAAGTCTTAACTTACCGTTGGATAAATTCTAGAGTTGTAGCGGCTTCCACTGGGTACTCCATATTGAGCACATAAAACAAACCGAAGAAGACGGCCAGGGCGGTTGGGAAATCCAACTCTGAGTGCAGGAGAACCTTTCCCTCAACAGACAGCATCCATTTCTTTGCCCCCAAAATGGAGTCGCCTGAAACAATGGGAAAGTTTAAAATTTGAAAGAGTTAAAGCTTGTATCAGCAATTTCAGGCCCAAAAAAGGCCCAAACATAAATGATCACATTCATCTAATCTTTCCTAATGATCCGCTAGCTGCCTGCCCCATAAGCAGGCCGTCAAAAATCTGTGTCTCTGTAGGCAGCCTAGGCGCCGCGATCTGGGTGAACAGGGTGAATGGCACTTCTGCATTCGCTTCGCGGCCCTCTATCGGCTATAACTGCACTATGTAAGTTTGCCAGATCGGGTAGCGGATCTGTAGTTCAATGGAATGAGACATAAGAAACTACAAATTTGACTTGCATCTGATGTCACAATACACCACGCTTTCATAAACTCATGCAACATATTCTACCTTGTCTGTGGACATCCTTATTTGCAAAGCCGGTGATAAACAAATAGCGTGCGTGCGGCAGAGGAAAAGTTCTTTGGTGTTGCTTTAAGTTTACATTGACATTTATTCATTTAGAAGACAATTTTATTGAAAGTGACTTATAAGGGAGAAATACGTTTAACCTTCCAGCAACACTGCAACAGAGACCTTAGTGGAACAATAAATACTACCATAATACTATGATACTACATTTCAAATGGATGTGAGTGTAGGAATTTACTAAGAAAGTAGTGTGGGAGGGTGTATAAGAAGGAAGGGGGGTAAAGAAGGGGAGTGGTGAGTGTATGTGTGTGTGGTTGGGCTTAAATATATATGTCGGAATCTAACCAAGCATGATGAGCCTTGGAGTGCTTGGAAGTGTCATCTGGGCTTCAACATCTGCTTTGGTTGCAGTTTCCTGCAACAGAAAATAAGCAGAAATATACATGACGCATTACAAACTACTACAAAGTATCGATGACACATAATCCAAGAGAAAACTGACATGGCAATACCTACATCGGCTAAGAGGAAAATGGCATCCTCCTGGTCTTTGAATTGTGCCATCAATACTAAAATTGATGCAAGCCCCGGGTTAATAGTTTCAGTCTGTGCCTCGAGGCTGGAAAGGACAGTCTTGACACTAGCACTCCATTTCATTAGTTGGGATTTAAAAAAATTCAGCAATCTTTTTCCCTTTGTTTTGAGTGCTTCCTGAAGCCGCTTTTCCAACTCAATCTCTGTTAATGTCTTAAAATGTTGTAGTAAAAATGAGGGCATCAACAGGAATGGCCAATTAGTTTGGATATCTGAAACACTTGGAGGGGGAAATCCATTGATGTCGCTACGCTGTGAAATATAAGTCTCAGACATTAGCTCAGCAACTCTCCGCTGATTTGCTGCTCTGGAGCCTTCATGTGAAAAAATTGACAAAAGCTCTCTTTTTTTCTCCAGGAGAGACGCTCTTGTTTCTCCCTGTGGCAGTTGTTGTGGTTGCCAAGCCACGCAACCATAACTATCCGTTCTGGCACACTTTGGGTTTGGTGTTTCCATTTTTTACCTCTTCTGTTTCTGTGGTTTTCTGTTTCTTAGACTTTCTCAGGCGCACCAGGTTGTTGTCACGGTTTAGGAACTCAATGCGTGTACGGAGCTGTTTGCCTAACGTGAAGTACCCATTTCCCAGTCGCTCTCCTTCGTCCGTCCTATCTTCAAAACTTTCGGGGTAGGCATCCACAATTTTTTTGGCAAGTTCAGCACATTGCTTGAAGGGGGGATTCAGGCAGACTTTTCTAAGATCATCGGCAATAATTCTCAGCATGTGCCTTCTATCAGAGGGCTTTGGCCTTTTCCTTGTCTCAAGGCATCGTCGAAGGTGGGTATGCATCTTGTCCCAACAAACAACAAAGTCAGATACCCAGCAGCTATTCTGGACAGGACTATTATAACTGGTACTAGTGCAAGGAAAACCACAAGCTGGAGCAGGAGATGAAGGTTCAGATGAAGCCATGTCACTTGAAGTATTCTGTGCATCTGAAAAAACAAAACACACACAGTAGTTACCACATTAAGTCAGATTTTGTGGACAGTCTGAAACTCATGTAAGGGATAATGTAAAGAACACCGGTCATTATTGGGAAAATAAGTCCCGACAGGGCGAACCGGACCCCAACACGCCAGCGGAGGGTTCTTGCTTCGCCCCGAAGGGACCTATTTTCCCAATTATGACTGGCGTTCTATACATTATCCCGCTTATGATACGGCTACTTGCCAAAACGAAAAAATAAACTCCACGATGTCTCTTTGGGCAGCCGTGGCCCACTGGTTAGCACTCTGGACTTGTAACCGGAGGGTTGCTGGTTCGAGCCCCGACCAGTGGGCCGCGGCTGAAGTGCCCTTGAGCAAGGCACCTAACCCCTCACTGCTCCCCGAGCGCCGCCGTTGAAGCAGGCAGCTCACTGCGCCGGGATTAGTGTGTGCTTCACCTCACTGTGTGCCGAGTGTGTTTCACTAATTCACCGATTGGGTTAAATGCAGAGACCAAATTTCCCTCACGGGATCAAAAAAGTATATATATACTTATACATTTATTTGTTACCGTTTCATTGTGGCTTTTGCTAAGAAACAAATAGTTTGCAACACACGCTGAACTTGAATCAAACATTCTTTACAACACAGCTAATCAACAGTCTGCCTTCACTTTTGAATGAAAATCCGTTGCCATTGACAGCGGTCATTATTTTACCCGTAGAACTACCTGTAGGAAATCCCATTCAAGTCAATGGAGCGTTCTACTTGCATTGTGAAGAGCCGTATAATAAAAGTTGTTAATAAAAGACTCAATTTTGTTACGCACATAAAGTATTATACATCAGTGGAGGCTGGTGGTTGTTAAAGTGTGAGAGGAAGGACTGCATGCTTGGTTGCCCTTGGTCTGCTTGTATTGTTAGTGGCATAAGTGAGACTTAAGTTGTTTCAGGGTGTTACATTGACCTACAGCACAATATCGTAGGGCAATTTTCAAAACCCAATGTGGCCCTTGAGCCAAAAAGTTTGCCCACCCCTAATCTAATCTGATGACACAAGCACAAGGTCGTAAAACCGTGTGGTAGAGAAACATCAGTATAATCAGGACACCATGACACAAACTAACTATTTACAAACATTATTCACGTCAAAAAGGGTTGATGCCAGGCAAGACATAACGGGCAAGCCCAAGACCCAGGCATGGAACACAGGTAAAGCACTGCCAGACGCAAAGACCAACACTGTGAAAGTAGGCTAGAAAGTGTTCCCCATACATTGACTTATTTGTGGCGGCCCAACACAATATCAACATTGACCACCACACAATGATTTTCCAGGTTGTACTAAATTGTGCCTAAAACTGGTTCACCATAACCACGCTACGCTAATTTGTTAAAAACTGTTGAATTCAAGTTAATTCTGCAAACCTACCCCCACAAATAGATCTCAGTTCTGTAGGAAACACTGACCTAGGTTGGCCTGCAAGTCGCAAAACCAACCAAGAGACGCTGAATCATTAAATAGAATCCCATAATCAGGACACCACATGACACAAACTAACTATTTACAAATGTACACTATTCACATGTCAACATGTTCACATGTTACCAGGCAAGACACAACGGGCAAGCCCAAGACCCAGCCACAGAACACAGGTAAAGCACTGTCAGACGCAAAAACCAACACTGTGAAAGTAGGCTACCTAGTATGGCCTGCAAGTCGCAAAACCAACCAAGAGACGCTGGATCATTAAATAGAATCCCATAATCAGGACACCACATGACACAAACTAACTATTTACAAATGTACACTATTCCCATGTCAACATGTTCACATGTTACCAGGCAAGACAGAACACAGGGCAAGACGAAAACCCCAAGACCCAGCCACAGAACACAGGTAAAGCACTGCCAGTACACTATTCACATGTCAACATGTTCACATGTTACCAGGCAAGACACAACGGGCAAGCCCAAAACCAACACTGTGAAAGTAGGCTACCTAGTATGGCCTGCAAGTCGCAAAACCAACCAAGAGACGCTGGATCATTAAATAGAATCCCATAATCAGGACACCACGACACAAACTAACGATTTACAAATGTAAACTATTCACATTACCTTTTTGAAATGCACAAATCAGCCTTCTGCAGTCCACTACTGGCAGGACAGGTCTTAAATCCTCTGCTGTGAGCAGATCGATATCTTCGGCTGTCCTCACCCCAAGGTCTGTGAGGAGATGTTGCAGTGCCACCATGGTTTCTTCAGAGAGAAAGGGAAGGACATTTTTGATGGCCTCCTCCATCATGAGTCTGAAAAAACAGAATGATGCAGAATGAGTACATCAACCTCAGATAGCCTATACAGTGGCAGTGGATAATAATCAGCAAGGTTGTCCACAGAAACACAAACGTAACAGCACTGTGTGTCTTTGCATATGATATGTATGCCAAGGTCCAAGGCAGACACTGCCCTTAACTTTTCGCACACAAAGTAAAGCATGCCCTGACTGACCAGAAGCAAAGCAATTTTGCCAACCTCATATTCACTGTCAGTGCAACCAAGAATTACAGCCATTCCTTTCCTATACACAGTACCCTTGTATGTGGCAGAAATGGTTTCCATTGTAAACTGTTTCTGAACACCTCTTACAGCTTCTTTAATGGCAGGGTTGTACATTTGAAAGTCAAACTCACTAGCCTGACCCACTTGCAGAACTGGTGGAAACAAGTTTCCCGCATGTAGATAAGCCTGGAGTAATTGGTGCCTCTCTGCCAATGTGCTACAGAGATTTTTGAAATTTTGCAGCTTTCGAGCACATTGCTTAAAGTAGGTGTGCTTACTTTCAAAGCGCAGTGTCCAGAGCCGAATAAGTGGGCCGAATTTCAAAATAAGGCCAGGATAATGGAGGAGAAAGTGGTGTTTTGGTTTCAACTGATGGTCTGAAAAGACCGTTGCTCTCAACTCCAAATACTCCTCAACAAGCAACTTTAGGTAGGCCACCTGGTTGCTGTGAATCTTAGGAGCACAGACAAGCTCTACTATTACCCTCAACTTGAGGCACAACATCCATACCTGGTCTTCAAATGGATTCTTAACACACGTGCCTACAAGAACCGGGAGAAGACGCAGCAAGCACCAATTCTGCGCTGCACTTCCACCCAACTTCTCTCCATCAGCTTTAACCACACATGGACGGTTATTTGAATCGCTACCTTTCAATTCCATTTGACCGATCTTTCTGTTTAACTGCACAAACGTGAAGTGCTTCCCAATGTACACAAGATGCTTTAGGTACAGTTGAACATCAACAGCCACAACCCCCTCAAAAAGATCATGGCCAAGACATGGTGGAAGACCAGGCTGGCAGACATGAAAATGTTCCAATTCATTAAAAACACTGTCAAATTTAATCCCGTTGACAGGTTTCTCATCAACCAAAGCTAACTCCTCTACACTGCTTTTGTAGTTCTCAGGCGTTCTCGGGGGACCTAACTTCATTGGGTCATTCACAAACACATCTCTGGAAATGAGGCAGTACCTACAAAAGTTTTTGCTTCTGCTAAAATTCTCTACAAAGCCTCCAAGTGAATGAGACCCTAGATTGTCACCTGCAACTGCAACTAATGCTCCCTTCACAGTCTCCCCAGCAACCACAGTGACACCAGATATTTCAAGGTCTTTTAAATCTTGAACAAGAGAAGAGAATACTTTCTTTTGTCCAAAGAATGTATAATCAGACTCTCTGCAGAGCATGACCAATTGTATAGGGTCAATGGACGACCTGTTGTAGGGTAATATCTCACCCAGTGTCATATACACAGCTAACAGCTTGTGCTTCTTCCTACCAGACCCAAGTGGGTTGACGACCTCGAAGGCATCCTGATAAAGAATTATTGAGATTGAGGATGGAAACTGTTGTAAAAGAGAATTCTCTTTGAAATTCTTGCCATCCCTCACATCCTCAAACATATTTGGATCTGCTAGTACTGTTTTAGACACTTGCCATTGTTCCCTCACTGATGGTAAGTTCAGTAGAGCGTTCAAAGTGTCTTTAACTGGGACATAGTGATAAAACCGCTCTTTGCCAGAGGCATCAAATCCAAGGCATACAGGTATGGGCTCAACATAATTGAAATTTTTCTTGAAATATGTCTTCCGGGTTGCATCAGATCTAAATAGGCCCTCATTATACATAGCAAGTAAATTTTCTTTTGACAATCCATCTATGATATTACTAATCTTTTCAAGAGGAATTCCAAGTTCAGTCAATTCTTGGCGAAGCTTGACAAACATCTGTGCCACTGCATTTGTGCACACTTCCTGAAACTCTTCAATTAAAGTCGAAATTGTAGAAGCTGGTAAAAGCATCTTAGCCTGCATTCTCAGATAGAAAAGAGCCAAATTGGTAAGGAAAACGTTCCTGTCATCAACCAAAGAATCACTACACTGAGGAAATGCAATAGTCTCAGTCAAGTCATCATTCCCAATATCAATAGATGTATCATACTCAGAATCATTGTGCTCAACTGCCTCATCCACACCTCTTTCTCCACCTGAGTGATTTCTATGCTTTCTGCTAATATGAGAGGTAAAGGAAGATTTGACTGTGAAGTTTAGCTCACAACCATTGAAAGGGCAAACAATCCTCTCCCCATCACTAATATGTGATTTCAAATGCTCACAAAGACTGGAAAAGTTTGAAGACAATACAGAGCATGTCTCTACCTGGCAACTAAAATCGACAGTGTCCCTAACTGGCTTGGAGATCGCATGGTTTTGGTACATGTGTGACTGCAATGCCCGTGTTGTCTTCATGAGAGAAAGACAATCTGCCACACCACATGGGAAACTAAAATTCGCCTCATTCCTGTGCATTTTAACATGCCGTATGTAACCAGCAATTGTATCCAGGCAGACACCACAATGCTTGCACTTATACTCCATGTTCACAATAGCACTGCTACATCAAAATAACGTTAACGTTACCTTTCGAATGTGCGACCGTTTGAGCTGTATCTGGATATAGCCTAGCAGGGAAAAGGGGAAACAGTTAAAGTTAACATACACGTTAACGTTAGCTAAAGTTTTTTTTTTTTACCAAACCATTCATCACTATGCACAACTTTCAGTACACGTTAGCAAGTTACATTTCCAACCACAAATTCACTCATTCACAAGCATTCAAATAGACAGCAAATACACGCCACAGCCAAGTAATTCTTAATTTCGAGTAGTCTAGGCTAACTCTCTAACTACTCTTCAATTTTTCCCACACTTGCAAACAAAATGATTAGCCTTTGCCCTAGCCTGGCACCCAAGAGGGGCTAGCTAGCTAGCGACAGAGCTAACGATGTAGCAACTATCGCTAACTTTACACGCACACTGAAATATATAACTAGTTCTAAATCAAATATTGTAGCTGCTAAATAGTGTGGGTGGAAACCAAAATCATAAACACATTTGAATCGACCTGTTGGCTTATTAGTGCCTAGCTTCTAAACAAATTTTGTTTAACTGACACACAGTCATAGGACTTGCCTGCTCTGTAAAATCCAAAGAGGTAGCTTCTAATCCAGCGACGACTGATCTGGTAACGGATAATCGGACTCCCGCTTGAAATTGCTGTAATTTCCACAGGAGCCCATTTCAAATTGCTGTATTTCCGCAGGGTGTTCGGCCATCCTGGGTCACGTCACTGCAGGCTACTAGCCAATCAGAGCGTTAGTAACAATCACATGACCTCCCGTGAGCTTTGACATCATCGTCCGCCGTGTTGGTGGGAGACGTGACAAAAAAATGAGACAATTTAATAGCGTTTTATGCTGCCTAGTTGATGCTTTTGAATCACAAACTGATAATTTACCCCAGTAAATCATTACAAATTAACAGAAGGGTAGATTTATGGGTTAAGTTATAAATTAGATCGATTCAAGTAGGCTAAAATAAGCTAACCGCTATCCATAGAGAATTAGTGGAAATGCTAACGTTAGCTGCTAACGCTAGTTCAGTCTAGTTAGTTAGTCTAGTTGCCGGTTTGTACGCATTGGAAACTTGCTACAGACATTTTTTTGCTCCAAAGACCAAACCGTTAGACTGATCAATGCTAAATATACCAATAAAATAGCTTAACTTTGTATTTATGTGCAACCCCCCCAGAAAACCCCAACTGATTTTCCGCCATGTTGGATTTTTCACAAAGCTGACAAATGAGGGAGGAGTCAGATTTATATTACTGTGTTATGATTCACAGCAGCATTTTATTACTGTAGTTTGACCATTTTTGACCATAATTCATAGCGAAACTACAGCAACATACTGTATTCACAAATACAGTACACATTTCTCCCGAAAACAGCAGTGAAGCTGTGAAAATCACAGAATCTTGTTACAGTGTAGCAATGATACAGGACACACAAATTAGCGTATTTTAATATTCATAGTGGGTTTAACAGTGATAGAATATTCTGATATATGATAAAGTGACCTGACGTCCGATATCAAAACTGGGAACATAATCCATGTTTGACAGCATAGACAAAACTAGTTTGATACAAGTTTAATGAGTTAAATATAGTTCACAGTTGACAGAAAAGTTCCATCAACAGCATTATTCACAGTCCACAGAAAGGTTTCATAAACATTTAAGTGAGATCAGTGCCATTCAGACATCTGAGGGGTATTCCAAGTAGGCCTATGTGGTTTAGTGACAAACTTGGGTAAATTGATTCAGAATAAGTTGTAAACCTCCCAGTAGAAAAGCTGTATGATACAGGAAACATGGTTGTGTGTATTTTAATATTCATAGTGGGCTTAACAGTAATAGAATATTCTGATATATGATATATTATAAAGTGATGACATCCAATATAAAAACTGGGAACATAACTACTCCACGTTTGACAGCATAGACAAAAACTGGTTTGATACAAGTTTTAATGAGTTAAATTTACAGAAAAAAATCCATTAACATTTTCAGTTCAGTGCCATCAAAAATAAAGTGATGAACAGACATTGGTGTGGCATAAAGGAAATGGAGTAACTGGGTTCAATATCAACAGCATTTGTTAGACAAGTTCCATAAATATTGTAAAGTGCAAGTTTGTAGGTTTGTTTCTGATCCTTAAAAAACAGACATTGGTTTGGCATAGTAAGTGTAACAGTTCATCAATTCAAGACAAAAAGGTGACTTGTACAGTGTCAATGGGTTCATAAACAGCATCTGTTATTTACAGTTCACAGAAAGGTTCCAGCCCCAATGAAGAGATTAAATAAAAAGGAATTATGAAACATTTTAGAAACTGCTCAGGCTCAGTGAGACAGAGTTACCGTGATGCAGTTGGTTCTATGATTTCGACAACTGGTGCATGTCATTTTGTATGTTCCCACCTTGCTAAAATTGCTTGGGTACACTTTGGCTGAGAACAAAAGTGCTTCAGACAGCAGGTGGGCAAATAAGATGGCATAGTAAACTGGGTAAACTCCATAAAAGAGGACTGAGTCCACCAGACGATGGGAAAATGGGACACAGAGTGGCGAATGCAGGTGATGAAGGTGGAGCTCATAAATCAAACATTCAGTCACAGTGTAGCAGATGCCCTGCAGTACTGCAATGAAGAGCTGCACCTTCCTCAGTTCCAGGGGTGTGAGGAGACCGTTCAGTTCATTCACAGTCTTCTTGAACAAGGCAGTTGTTCTGGAGATACAAAATAATAAATAAATGAATGAAAAGGAATTTGAGAGGCATCTTATTCTTGTTAGGGTAAATGACATGTGAATAATACAGTGTTGGGCAAGCTACTTGAAATTTTAGTGAGCTAAACTATCAGTTACTCTGCCATGAATAAAACACTACACAAAACTACCACCCAGTCAAATGTATTAGTAGCCTAACACAAACACAGCAGTAGGCTAGTTCACTACATAGGAAGCTACTTTAAATTGAGCTAATTTCACATGACAAGAAAAGTGTAGCTTGTCTGGCTAAGCTACTTGATAAATAAAGAAGTTGAGCTATTGAAAAGTTACTTTATTCAGGAAATAGAGGCTACCACCAACACACTTAGGCTACAAGTAGCAGCTAGCGATTGCCCAATAGGCTAGTCTGTGCCACTTGTGTAAAATTCGCCGGCCAAATCTAGTATGATTTATTTCTACAATAGCCTTCTTGTGTCAGTTGTAATCTAAGTCAGTGTTATGGAATATGACTTATCAAGTCTCAGTTCATAGCCGGGTGAACACAGAGTAAACATAGCCTAGCTAGATGGCTACGATTTTCATTCAGTAATATCAAAGATTGCTCCTTCTCAGCTCTCTGGTAATATTCTATTCACAAAATACAACCAATAGTACGGTTATGTTAAATCTTACTTGTGAAAAGTAAATCCCCTGAGTATGGTCCGCCGATTTGAGAAGGAACATGCTGCACAGTGCTGTCATCTTATGTCTTCTGCTGCAACCGGTCCAAGTATGACCGGTCCAAGATGGCGGCCGCATTTCTTGTTTCCAGCAGCCAATGCGGCGTCTATGTATATTATGTCTATGGTACAGACAGCAGGGCAAGTAGAAATAGGGCTCTAAACTACAAAGTCACCCGCAATATGATGCGAACTTCTGATTACCCGCGATAGGAACTGATTTGATCAGAATACTTTATTGTAGGCCTTGTGGTTTAGAAACCATATACATCTTAGGTGTTTTCCTGTTAATTTGTTATGTGGGTAATATGAAAAAAGGAAGGTAAACCTGCTCAAATATGTTCATCCAGTATTTAGAAAGGTGCAATTTGAGGTGCTTGCCATCCAGTGGCAAATTAGATGGGTAAATTTACCCCCTTCATAAACTTTTGTTTTACTCAAAGATTTTTACATTTACAGTAGGACTTTATCTCTGACCACTTTCAAGCCATGGCCTTTTGAAAATGGTGTTGCTTCCTTAACCCTGACGCCTATAGTTTGCCAGGTTTAAAAAAGTTATGAGAGGAAAATATTTTTATTTGGTGTGAAACACACACATACCTGTTTTTATGCTTTTCATTTGTTTTATAATTTGTATTAATATTTATTTTATCATAGGTTGCTAGCACAGGTGTCTAAAACTAGATAAAAACACTTGCATTTTCTGTTTGCAGTTGTGTGTGGTATTTGAAAAAAAGAACATTGCATTTTCAGAAATAGCCGGCCCTCCAATCAGATGACGTTGGCAGAATTGGCCCCCAGCTCATTTGAGTTTGAGACCCCTGTGCTAGTCCATTTAATTGGGGATGCATTTGACCGTGGGAGAGAGGGCGATGGCAACAGTAGTTCCCACTACTGACCAATTTTAAACTGAGAGAGGGCACAGCCATAGGCACAGCACTAGCCATAGGCTATTTGCGTGGAGCTGGCAAAGAGTCTTAAAGTGACAGTGCACCATTTATAAATGAATTAAACAGCATCAAATTAACAGTATTTCTTAAGAAATTATTTTTCTACAACAAAATTATTTTGTCATTTAAATAATACAAAACATAATTATTATTATTATTATTATTATTTGTTTGTGGCCCGCTGGGCCAATTTTCAAAACCCAATGTGGCCCTTCAGTCAAAAAAAAAAAGTTTGGACACCCCTGGACTAAACGATTACAGTAAACTCATGAACAAGAAGCAGAGCTTAAGTGGCTAATGGGGAGCAAATATTAACAAAGTAGCACGCACAAAACATTTGTTTGGAAGTTGTTTGGAAGTCGCAGTCAAATCTATATTTGCAGTAATTTAGGGGAGTAAATGTGAGGGGAAGAATTTGGGTGAGCCAGATAGCAAGTCCAATATGTTTAGGGAAAAAATATTTTTCTCACTAAAATTAATTAATAATCGTGATAAATAATCGTGATCTCAATATTGATAAAAATAATCGTGATTATCATTTTGGCCATAATCGTGCAGCCCTAATTTAAAATATGTATTTCAAATACACAATAGTATTATATTGGGTTGAAGAGAGTGGCATTTTGTATCATAATACTTTATTGGTGTGTATTTTGAATATATTTTTTAAAATACTGCAAAGTACTGTCTTTGTGATGACACTGAGCCTCTAATTGGTGCTGATTTGTGCCAAGCAGACACTGCTTTTTTAGCCCAGAATCAGTCGGATCCGACAAACTTTTGAATCTGGTCTGTCCGCTGGTCTGTCTCTTATTCAGTTCTGCAGTGGGGTAAAAAGCATTATTTTGGCCTATTGATTATAATGTGGTTAATTGAAATCTGTCAGTCGGTTTTGATAAAAGCGTCAGCTAAATCAGTGGTTCTTAAACTTTTTGTCTGGCCAGCCCCCAAAAAACACTGGCCAAGTGTCGCGACCCCTCTCTCCAACTGCCAAAATGTCTTTTTACTTGGGGAAATGTTGTGGCAGTGAAAATGTTCTTCTCTCATACTGTAGGTAGGCTATGTCAACACCAAAGGCATTAACGCCAGTGGCAGCCTTTGACAATCTGATTTATTATTTTCCAAAGAATAACTAGCACTCATCTAATGTAGGATAACTGGTGCTCCTGTGGCGAAAAAAGCCTGCATGATGTTCTGTCACTGGTAAGCTTATGTACAGTATATTCAAGCTCATTATTGAAAGAGGCAGAGGTTTGAGTTTGTGTAAACAGAATGTGACCGGATCAATAGTGGAGACTGTTTGTGTCGACTACGCCACCCTGGACCTAATGCCCAGGGACTCCAGAACAATACACCAGGTATCCTGAACCAAGTTTAGTCAATAATATGCACAGGTTCAAATACAAAAAGGCAGACACGTGAATTCCAATCAAATCAAATGTCCGTTTATTGAAAGCACTGTTGGGGAGTGTGGTGTGATCTGTTGCTGAAACTGAAAATAACTGGCAGGGGTTAGAAACATATACAAATATACTTTATTTTAGTGTTCTTATTGTATCTTTTTACTGTCGTGTAGGATGCATGACATGAGTTAAATAGCACAAGCAATTCTAACACATCAGCTGGGAATGTTGCACACACCAAAATAAAACAGAAAATTATACTGGCAGGCGGGGCTTACCTGGATGGGGGGAAGCAGACTATCAAGGAAGGTGTCCACACATGCACTCTCACAGCAGAAAAGTGTTACACCATTGTCACAGCAAGCCACCACCGATATTCCATAGTACACTCCAAAGTGAAGTTCACAAGCCCGCCACCAGGTACCAGCTACCCCCCGCCGAAGATAACCCACAGGCCTGCCAACACATAAACTGATCAAAAAGGAGCACAGCAACCACAAACACCAGCATGTAGGTTATACCAGTTAAAGATGTAAAGCTATTGAGCCAGGGAAATAATCCTCGCTGCGATACAAGCTAGGCATGCAGACACACTACAAACTCAGAAAACACGGTTACACACACACACAAAAGCAAAAGCAAAACAGACCAGCAAACAAAAAACAAACAAACAAACAAACAAACAAACCCGCCCGGGAAATCCCAATCAAGCAAAGAGCAACACAATCAGGCCAGCTACCGCGACGCGGAGGTGCTGTGATGACGTAAACACAAAAATAAGTGAAAACTAATGCTATGGACAAGACAGCAGCGTGACCGCACTAAACAAGCAAACTTGACGAAGCCATGCTACCTGTAACATAAATAGTCAACACTTAGAGTGTATCAAAGTGTCTCAAATGCCACACCAAAAGCTACAACATTCCGGTTTCATACATACTCATCACTTGCAGTAACTGATTAGCCAATAGGCCTAAAGAACACTTAAAACAGACACGCCGTGCCGTCGTCATAAGCTGCAAGCATACATAAACAAAGAGCAATTAACTCCGTAAATTCAAAATACTCCGTAAGGCTAATAAAGGGAGATAATAAATATTTGGAAATGCATACCTGCAGGGGAGAGTTATCTAATGCTAGACAGGTCAGGTTCCATACAGCCACGGCAGAGTAAGGGAGACGCATAGCTACAGATGGAAAGGGTAAAGTATTAACACTAGGCATGAATAGCTTAACCAATGCAGCGAAATTGCAACATACCTGGCGATTGGCTCCTGCGTGAAACCCAGGGACAAACCGAGCGAGAGACAGAGAGGAAGACAGTCCGACCTACTAGGCACCTTTATACCATGGCCTAATAGATAGACCCCTTCGCAACGGTGGTGAAAACATAAACATTCAGGTGGGCGTGACGTCACTGGAGGCAGAAACAATCGTTTGGATAGTGAGGCGGCTATTTGAATAGTACTAGTGAGGCTGCTAAAATCAGACAGTAATCTAAAATCTTTGCTAAAATGTGTAACGATATAACACAATACGTACATACACTCAGTGTACGTGATCGGGAGGATTATTTGAAAAAACTAAGGCTACATTATCAGATGGGACCATCCTGACAGACCCAATACCGTCAGTGATTGGAAAGACAGGTTTGCCATCAGTTGAATGGCCGGACATTATTGAAAAACCGAGTGTCTACAGTAAGGAGAAGCTGAGGGTGTATAAATCATTGAATGCATATAACTATCTCCTAAATGGTCATGTCCAAGACTTACAATAGGCCTACAATGACGTGGTGAGTTTTGTGTTTGCCGAACCGACATTTTACCGAGCCAGCGCCCGCCCATGTCACAAGGCAAAGATGTATTGCAAACGTGCTAATTACCAACCATTTCGTTTGAAAATTCTAAAACAACAATGTTTTTTAATACTTCAAAATAACATTTGATAAATGAACCTCACATTTTTCAGTAGCCATAGGTGTCTAGATTTGAACAAACAGCTATGATAGGGGATCAGATTCAAAAAAATAATTCAGTGGAAATGCATGGATTCCAGTTGCTGCTACTGGAAGAAACTGGAATCCATGCATTTCCACTGAATTATTTTTGAATCTGATCCCTATCATACCAGTTCATTCTTACTCGTTGCTTTCGACTTATCGTGACTAAATTCAAGATGGCTGCAAACGCTAAACTTCGCGGAAGATACTGTCTGTATAAATCGCCTTGTAAGTAAACTACCAGTGCTTTTCAAAGTTCTCAATGTCTCGCTTTTAAATGTCAGGGCCCTCGAAGTCTACCAATGAAGTGTGGAGATACATTGAGCCTCGTAAATGGGTGTAAAACAGTGATTTATTTGCATGGCTAGCCCGATGCGTCAAGCACCACTATTGAAAAAAGCTGTTGGTAGCATCGGCTAACTAGCCAAATTTTGGAGTGCAGGGGACAAGCCGAGATGGACTATGAGACATAACGTTCACACTCGGTATCATGTTTCAATACACTTTAGGTCAATATCACACCGGAATTCTCCTTTAATGTGGAAACTATCACAGATTTCTCAATGAACCACAACGACATCAATAGATGGTGAGGTGTTGAGTGTGTTGGAATTCCCTTCCTTGTAGCATCCCGTTCTGCATTCCACAGTTCACTTTGTCTAACTAATTAACAAATCTATTTCCTTATTAGCTGCATACTTGAGGTTGGAGATATTTAGGCATATCAAGTTTCTCACATACTGGAACTTCAAGATACATAGCCTTATTATTCTCTTATTATGACCGCCGCGCAGCACATTTGATGGTAGGCCAAAATATGTAGGAACAGTGCCCTCTGAAGTAGGCACAGTGCAATGTTGGTAGACAGGCCTAGAAATGGCCCATCCCAGATGAAGATAACTTTAAATGAATAGGCTGTGATATCTACAATATAATTAGCAATAATGAGCTAATAAGTGTCACAGGTAGCCTAGGTATATCATGTCAACATGATAGCTATATCGGATTTACATACAGTAGAAGCAGAGCTTAGCATTGTGAAAAACATGGCCCTCAGTTTCAGAAACTGTCACATCAGAGAGTGGAGTAGCAACAGACCTCATCTATCTTTGAGACAAGGTGAGCATAGTTCAAAATGAAAGCAAACCATGTTTAGCCATTAGGTCGTCTTATTCCCCGATTATAGCCTATATAATAAAACATAAGAGGCAAATATCAAATGTCCTTCAAGTGGAGAAAGATGATAGAGAAGATGCCATAGAGGATGATGGGAGTGAGGAGAGCAGGGTATGGTTGCTCTGAGCACAGTGAAGAAATGACAGAAGAGGAACTAGAAAGTAAGCAGAGCCATCAGAACAGTTTTTGAGGATCCAGGACTATGGCCAGAGAAATTAAGAAATTATCAGAGAGATACCACAGTAGGCAGTTATTACCCTATTGTGCAGACCTACAAATGCATGTGTGCAGTGGTCAGATTGTTTTTTTTTTTTTTTTTTTTGGGGGGGGGGGTCTTGTGCTACACCCCTGAAAACACACATCATGAGATGTACACACTCATCCCACAATGACTTACGGTACTAAAGTAAGTTGCTATTGTACTACACGCTGGACAAATACAAGAAGCCTACCAGCTTCCACGTGCAACGTTTTGAAAGAGTAACGTTCCACGTTACTCTTTCAAAACCAAGAATAGACATAGTCATTATACCTCAGCATGCTAAAGCAAGTCATTTTGTTCCCTTTTGGTTTGCTTTTGCCTTATGGTCTTCTCACAGAAGCTCAACAAATGCTGTGTTGAAGAACGCTGTTAATTGTACTCTGACTGTCCACATAAACACTGACTGCATTTCATTGTCTTTGTACTTATACTCTGCACAATGACCATAGAGTTGAATCTAATCTAAAATCTCGCCCCAATGACAAATAAGCGGTTGTGATTGGTTCCTAGGTTTTTGGTGATCAACGGGACAATCTCCAGACGGACCCACAAATTCAAATCTGCTAGTGGTTCCTCTGAGATCACACAGGCTAATTTGATCAAGCAGGAAGACACACTCTTTACAGAGTCATGAGTTGTAGGCATATTATTTATGGTTGTAATGTATGTGCGTTTGCGCTAATTGGTAGCTGTGGGTATCCGTAGTTCATGTCTGTATCGCGGGGTTCTGAAGATGCTGAGTAAAAGTCAAGCCTGCGTTATAAAGTTGTCCTCTTGATTTCATTAAACACAACATGGTGTCAGAATAAACTTCAAAGAAGGTAAGAAAAAGGGAAATGGCAAACGTGGGTCTGCAAAACTGGAAAAGTTGGATTCGACGTTTTGAGCTGTATTGCATTGCTAGCGGAATAGACAAAAAGACAGAGGCTGGACAATGTGCCACGTTTTTGCATGTTGCTGGCGAAGAAGCAATAAAAGTAAGCAGCACGTTTGAATTCAGTGACGAAGAGAAAGACAAAATTGCTGTGCTAAAGCGAAAGTTCAAAGAATACTGCGAACCTAGAAAACACCTGCCATACCTGCTTTATATGTTCTTCACACGAGCACAAGGACCGTCGGAAACGATAGATGCATATGTCACGGATTTGAAAAGCAAAGCAAAGGACTGTGAGTTTGGAGACTTGCACGACTCATTGGTACGTGACAGAATTGTATGTGGCATAAATAACGACCAAGTGAGAGGGAGATTGCTTAGAGAGGCGGATTTAACGCTGCAAAAGGCAATTGACGTCTGTCGAGCAAGTGAAATCACGTCCAGCCAAGTGAAAGCATTGAATGATGAAGTAGAAGTGCACAAAATCCGGACTGTGAAATCAAAGAAGGGCTACAAAGGTAATGTGACAGAAAAGGAAGAGCAGAAAAGTGCAAACTGCAACAGATGTGGCTACAAACACGAAGCTAGGAAGTGTCCAGCATTTGGTCAGACATGCAAGGTATGCAACAAGAAAAATCATTTTGCAAAATGTGCAATTATAAAGCTACACAAGAAAGATGCACACAGTTGAGCAGAATGAGAGCTGCACAGACATGTTTATTGGCACAGTTCAAGTACATCATGAGAAATGCATTCATACTGTCAGAACAGATGATGAAATGTTGTCAGAAAGTTTGAAAATAAACAGAAGAAATGTGACATTCAAACTTGATACCGGTGCAGAATGTAACATAATGTCAGAGAAAACATTCAGCTCACTGGACATTAAAGGAAAACTGGCATCATCCAAATGCAAGTTAGTAGCATACACTGGTCACAAAATGGCATCGTTGGGCAAGAAATTCATCACATGTGAGTACAAAGGACTGAAACACAAGATAGAATTTGAAATCATACAGAAGGATGCTCCTGCAATACTAGGAAGAGCAGCATGTCAGAAGCTAGGTCTAGTTAAGAGACTGTATGAAATAGGAAAAGACACAGACATTTTAAAAGGCTTTGAAGATTTATTTTGTGGATTAGGCTGCTTACCTGGACAGCATCACATACAGATTGACAATACAGTCAGACCAGTAGTTCATGCACCAAGAAAGATTCCAGTTGCTCTCAGGGACAAAGTAATCGAAGAATTACACAGAATGGAACAGATGGTAATCACAAAACAGACAGAACCGACTGAGTGGGTCAACAGCATGGTGACCGTGGTCACTCCAAAGAAGATTCGCATTTGTATGGGCCCAAAAGACTTGAATAGAGCCATAAAAAGGGAACACTATCCACTGTTGACTGTGGAAGAAGTTGTGAGCCGCATGCCGAATGCAAAGTACTTCTCAGTACTGGACGCCAATCAAGGATTTTGGCAAATCGAGCTTGATGAAGAGAGTTCAAAGCTCTGCACAATGAACACTCCAATAGGGCGCTATCGCTTTCTGCGTTTACCTTTCGGAATATCTTCAGCATCTGAGGTCTTCCAGAGGTCTGTAGCACAGATGATAGAAGGCCTGGACGGAGTTGTCAACATCATAGATGACCTGTTGGTATGGGGAGACTCACAAGAACAGCATGATGACAGGTTAGTGAAGCTGCTGGAGAGAGCCAGAGCATACAATCTCAAGCTAAACAAAAACAAATGCAACATCAGAATGACTGAAATCAAATACATTGGCCACATTCTCAGTGTTAAAGGATTGAAACCAGGTGAGGAGAAGGTCAGAGCTGTGGTTCAGCTACTACCACCTGCAGACAAGCAAGAACTCCTCAGATTCATGGGAATGATACAGTATCTTGCTAAATTCATACCCAACTTATCAGAAGTCAGTGCTCCCCTGAGAAAACTGCTGGAGAAAGAAACTGAGTGGCACTGGGAGCAAGCGCAGTGTGAAAGTTTTGAAGAACTGAAAAGACTAGTCACAAATGCTCCGACACTGAAATTCTTTGATGTCAACAAACCTGTAATGCTATCTGTGGATGCAAGCTCAGAAGGCATCGGTGCAGTCATACTGCAGGAGGGTAAGCCTGTTGCGTACGCCTCACGTGCACTCACTGACTGCCAGCGCAGATATGCGCAAATTGAAAAAGAATTACTTGCCACAGTATATGGATGTGAGAAATTCCACCAATATGTTGAATATATTGAAGTTGAAAGTGATCACAAGCCATTGGAGAGTATCTTCAAAAAGCCTCTCCACCAGGCACCTATGAGGCTGCAGAGAATGCTGCTAAGGCTGCAAAAGTATAGTCTCAGGGTTACATACAAGCCAAGAAAAGAACTTCACATTGCTGATGCATTAAGCCGTGCTTACCTCAGAGAAACAGCAGAGGAGTTTTTGGAGGAAGATCTGGTTATGAACTGCATTACACGTCAGCTACCCATGACAGAGGAAAAGCAGGAAATGTTTAAAAGAATGAAAGCAGAAGATATGGAAATGCAGACACTGAAGAACACCATTGCAAAAGGATGGCCAAAGGACAGAGGGACAGTACCAAGAACAATACAGCCATACTGGAACTTCAGAGAGGAAGTCAGCTATTCAGATGGACTGTTGTTCAAAGCAGATAAACTCATCGTCCCAAAACAACTCAGACAAGAAATGCTCTGCAAAATACACGAGTCACACCTTGGAATAATCAAGTGTAAAGCTAGAGCAAGAGACATTCTGTACTGGCCAGGAATGAACGCTGAAATTGAGGAAATGGTATCTCCGTGTGCTGTGTGTAGCCAACACCAGAACAGCAATCAGAAAGAGCCACTGCTGTCACATCCATTACCAGAGCGACCATGGGAGAAGATAGGCACCGATCTCTTTCATTACAATGGATCAGAGTATCTGCTGTGCGTAGACTACTTTTCAAAGTATCCAGAAATCTACAAGTTGTCTGAAACAACCAGTCGAAGTGTCATTAATGCAATGAAGTCCATGTTTGCTAGGCATGGAATTCCAGACATTGTCATATCTGACAATGGCCCACAATATGCAAGTGCCGAATTCAGAGCTTTTGCAGAAAATTGGGAGTTTAGATATGTGACAAACCCCGCCCAAACTATCCTCAATCGAATGGTCAAGCAGAAAGAACAGTGCAGACCATTAAGAACCTGCTCAAGAAGTCACAGTGCAGTAATGATGATCCTTACATTGCACTTTTAGAGTACAGGAACACGCCACTGGAAGCCATAGGACTATCCCCAGCACAGTTATTAATGGGAAGACGCCTGAAGTCGAAACTTCCTACCTCCACGTCGCTGCTGACCACCGAGAAAGCATCTCAGGTGTGTGATGAGCTAAAAGAAAGACAAGGAATACAGAAGCTATACTATGATCGACAAGCACGACTCTTACCTGAGCTGCAATCTGGTGAGAAGGTCAGGATGCAAAGAGGGGAAACTTGGCAGCCAGCTGTGGTTGAGAAGGAACATGAGCAACCAAGATCCTACATAGTTCGCACACCAGAAGGAGGTTTGTACCGACGCAATCGCAAACATCTCAGGAAGACGGGTGAGAAGGAGAATGACGCTATACCGGACAAAAACATCATCGCAGAATCATCTGGAAGGATCCAAGTTCCTGAAAGAAAGACTGACGAAATGTTAACAGACACATCTGTAACTCAAAACACTGACATACACAACAATCAACAGCAAACACCATCACAAGTAACTAGGTCAGGTAGACAGGTCAAAGTTCCAATGAGATTCAAGGACTGACACTTGCACTAATATCTCACATGCACTAAGTAATGTTCAACTGAATAACAAAGAGGTTATTTTGTAAATGAAACATAGTTTGAATCTAGTTGGTGATTTGCATTGCTTACCAATGTTATGATATGATGTTCAATATGAGTTAATTTGTGGAAAGCACAATACTGTTATGTATTCTTGAATGTGTTATATAGGCATATGTGTATGCTGAACGGGGTTTATGTGAAATGCTGCTTTTGAAAAAAAGAACTAAAAGAAGGGGGATATAATGTATGTGCGTTTGCGCTAATTGGTAGCTGTGGGTATCCGTAGTTCATGTCTGTATCGCGGGGTTCTGAAGATGCTGAGTAAAAGTCAAGCCTGCATTATAAAGTTGTCCTCTTGATTTCATTAAACATAACAATGGTTATTGTTATGATAACTTCCTATAATTATAATAGCATTATCATAATTATTATGCTTATTGTAGGCTATTTGAATTTATGTTAAACTAATTCTAAAGTAATGATTATTGATGTTGCTGTAAGTTGCTTTGAACAAAAGCATCTGCCAATATATAAATGCTTGTAGGAATATGAACATCATGTTTCATTCATAACAGAAATTTGAGGAAAGACAGGGGCTGGGCACCCAGCTATGGACATGACCATGAAACCATGGAGTGGTATCAGGGCTGCACACTCAAAAGAAGCCTGTTGTATACATGACATATACATGAAACAACTTGCCAGTAAAACAAAGATTTTTCATAAACAGATCTGACAAAGCTTACTCAGTGCCAACATGAAGACACACAGTGGAAGTGGATTCATCATTGTCTGTTTTTTATTTCTTTATCCAGATCTTGTTTTTTTTTTGGTGTTGGTGTAAATCCCGTCAGACATAATCAAAGACGTGTTGAAAACAGAGGATGTAGCCTGGGCCTGTATGTCAACCTAATAGGTCCTTGGCAGAGCCCAGACCTGCCTAGTACCTAGTACCTTTTCTTACTCCACTAGTCTCTTTCTTCTGAGCCTGCAACTGCAATTCTGTCACCTTATCGAACATTAGCTTTGTTTCTTTTCTTTGCCTGTCCCTCATTGTCCTAAAATAAATATAGCCTAGCACATAAGGCAATAAATAACTTTGTGCTGGATTAATGGTATATTTTAGGCCAATGTGTTTTTTTAAGGTGGGGAAACATTTTAAGAAATGTTGCTGGGCAACCACATAACCAGTTCCATGTGTTCTGATGGGATGATCATGAAAATGTTGTTTGAAAAAAAATGGTGCTCAATATCATTGGAAACATGCCAGAATGGAATACTTAGGAACATTCTCCAGCAACATTGCTCAAAAAGTTTCCTTGTGTATCATCAGATTTAGGTTGTGTGAGCAGTGAGGAGAAACTAGGAGTGTGTTCATAGTAGTATTTGTTGATAAATAACACAATCCGTGAATTGGGCCTATATGTGCCCTTAATTGCCGAAGCAAGTTTAAAATGCACATTCCTCTCTGAGGACCTCCATTGGACCCTCAACACCTCTACCCTGATCAAAAAGGCTCACCAGCATCTCTTCTTTCTGAGGAGACTAAAGGTCCATCTGTCTCCTCAGATCCTGGTGAACTTCTACTGCTCCACCATCGAGAGCATCCTCACCAACTAGTCTCGGTTTGGTGCTCTACCCACGACCAGAAAGCACTGCAAAGAGTGGTGAAAACTGCCCAACGCATCACCGGTTCCTCACTCCCCTCCATCGAGGCCATCCAGGGCAAGCGATGCTTGCGTAAGGCGTGCAGCATCAAAGACTGTTCTCACCCCAACCACAGACTGTTCACCCCACTCCCTTCCGGAAGGCGTTACAGGTCTCTCCGCACCCGAACCAGCAGGTTCAGAGGAAGCTTCTTTCATGTGGCTGTCACTCTACTGAACTCTAGCTCTGAATCCCCGTGACATCCAACGAACTAAGCCCCCCATCACCCCCCGCCCCACACGACCATGGCAACCTTGACAGGGACAACCCATAGTGTTCTATTTATTTACAATTTACAACAGTTATACATAGCCATATTGTACTGTTACCACACTGCACATAGCTGTACATATCTGTCTATATGGTTCATACTGAATATCCTTATTTCTTAAGTTTTTCTGTAATATATTCTGTGAATACACTGCATCTATATTGTTCTTACTACTACTATAATGGTACTGCCATTACATTGCACATATCTGTACATGTTGGTCATACATTGTATTCTGATCTTATAAGGTAACTGCTAATACACTGCACATATTTATATTTCTTTTAAATTACTCTAAACCACTTTCTGTAAACCTACTAAGTACTACTGTCTACACTGCACTATATTTCTTATCCTGTCTATACATCACCTGTTTATACTTTGTATATCTCATTGCACTGTTCTGGTTTTTTGCACTTCTGGTTAGACACAAACTGCATTTTGTTGTGTTCGTACTTGTACTCTGCACAATGACAATAAAGTAAGGTTGAATCTAAAAAAAGTGTTTTCACATAAATACAATTATTTTTTGTTACATTTTCTTTAAAGTAAATTAGCTGGTATCTGTGCAAAACTGCAGGGATTTCTAGAAACAGATATATGAACATTGGATAAAGTCTGGTATTTTGTTGACGTATTAGATATATAGTTTATTGAAAAATTCAATATCCCTTTTTATCTTTCCAGAAATCCGAAAACAGGGTACAGGGGCCTGCTGTTTAATGCTTTTAGTTAAATGCAATGCCTTATATGTTGTCTCTGTCACTGAGGAAAGATCAACTGATGTTACCAGGTTAAACATGCAAGTAAAACAGAATATAACAAATAAGACATGGCCTTACCGTCCCGAGCTGTTCTGTGAAGAATCTTTCAGTGTCTAATGTACTCGGTCATTCCAACCATGAGAGCTATTAGTGACTCGGAAATTAGGCACCTCCCAGAAGTATGCAGTCATGCCACTTTAAAGCAACACCAAAGAACTTTTCCTCTGTCGCACGCACGCTATTTGTTTATTCAGCACCGGCTTTGACGATTTCTCGAGAGTCAGTCCGCCTCAGCTTGAGCCGGCCCGGGCTCTTCCTACTAATGTACAGGCAGGTCTTGCTGCAGGCCTCCTGTTCCTTGCCGTCCCAGATAGCAAAATCAGATTGGCAGATAGCGGACCGCTGGTGGTGTGCCACTTGTAGTCCGCCATTGGGCCACCTTCTCTTTACATTTATTTTGTCATGAATATTAAGAAAAGTTAATAAACTGACACGAGTAAATATTGGGCAATTTTTCTGCAACCTACCAACAGACCGCCAGAGAACCGATGACCAAAATGTCAGCAGACCGTCAGCTATGGCCCCAATGGACCGACAGTGGTCCGCCAGCCTCTTTCTATCTGGGTGTATTGCGGCTCGTACAGGCAGTCATGAGCACTTGGATTTGTAGCCATATCTTCAAAAACCCTTTTGCCATATCAGTTTCAAAACTACCATCCGCCATCGTTGTTACTTATCAGCTTTCTCTGCAGAGCAATTAGCTTATCTTAAAAGAAAGATGGTGGACACAAATATCACCAGTTAGCATAAATCACCAGCCAAATTGGCACACCGGGTTATGATGACCACAGACCCTGGGCACAAAATCGGAATGCCACCAAAAAAAGCGGTCAGGAAGCCCAGCTTTGACAATAACTCGAGCCGACAGCAAGTCTCGAAGATGAGGCCTGATATTCTTTTAGCTAAGGAGTAGACCGTTTCAGGGATATGCCATTTTACTATACAAACCCTACTAAACTCAAGTCATACACGTTTTGAAGCAAAATTGATGGAAAATTCAAAAAGACTTAGACATATTGATGCAGATTAGATTAGATTGCATTGCGGTGACCATCTTGGGCAGCCCTGGCCTACTGGTTAGTGCTTCGGACTTGTAACCGGAGGGTTGCCGGTTTGAACCCCGACCAGTAGGCACGGCTGAGGTGCCCTTGAGCAAGGCACCTAACCACTCACTGCTCCGAGCGCCGCTGTAGTTGCAAGCAGCTCACAGCGCCGGGATTAGGGTGTGCTTCACCTCACTGTGTGCTCACCGTGTGCTGAGTGTCACTAATTCATGGATTGGGATAAATGCAGACCAAATTTCCCCTCACGGGATCAAAAGAGTATATATACACTTAAGTCACAGTAGCAAATTCATGTGAAGTAGGCCTAATGTTTTTTTCTTTGATTCTAAGTTTTCTAAAAATGACACTGAGCTGAATGCATAGGTATTCCAACACAAATGAATATGAAATTAATATTTCACTATAGTCACCTATTTTGAGTTATAGCTTTACAAGACCTGGTTCCAGGCCTCAATTGTGTTTCAAGGCCACTTTAAGTAACCTAGAGGGCCCATATGTGGGCAGTTCCAGAGATGTACCGGCTGAAAAAAAAAACATTCAAGCTACTACCTCATTGCCAGTACATCAGTCACTGTCACACTGACTGTTTTAGAATTCTACTGGGTCTCAGATTTCAGAAGAATCAAGCATTTTATGATGGGCTAAAGTATGTGGGAGCAGTGCCCTCCTAAGTTGATGTGCAATGTTGGGCAAAAAAATAAATAAATACAAAATGGGGCAACAAGTTCTGTTTTCAAAGTTCATATTTTATTAAAACAGTATACATTTACCATCACACACCCAAGTGTTCCCCAGCTTCAACGCAGCATTCTCCCCCTTGCCCATCCTGGTCAAAGTTGCCTGTGGTTGAACACCAAGGCTTGTTATGGTTGATTCTAGTACATGTCCAGTGGAGTGTGCCCAATTAGACAAAAGGGAAGACACAAGCTACACCTCCAGCATCTTGATTAACGGTGGGCATGCCTGGAAACAGCAAAAGACACAGCATTATACATCATGAACTGTAAAAGAGGGAGTAATACTTGTAATAACTCAGCTCTTATTCCACCTAATAGCACAGAGTGAGGTGCTGCAGTGTTGGTTTTAAATGGGTCTGGTCGGTCATTACAGCTGGCAGGGCGTCTACAATAGTGGTGCTTCTGAAATTTAGCCTAAAAGTAAATGAATCAGAGAGACCTCTTATAGCTAGCTAGACAGACGCTCTGTTTTGAATAGTTTAAAGTAAAGTGCTATAAAGTCACTGTTTAATTGACTCTGGTCTACAAATGATAAGAGTTGAATCTTCGGTTCAATATTAGGCCTATATAACCGTCAGTTGGCAAATCAATTCAAAAGGCTAAATTATTCCAGAACTGTTTAAGTGTTTTTCATTCCGACATCTAGATTCAATGTAACAATTTAGACCAGCAACATTCCTGATTAACTGAGACACCTCACCAACAGGAAAGCAAAATTTGAAATGAGATCCGACCCGTTTCTCCTACACCCCCATGAGGAGAAATAATAGAAGGCAACAGGTGTGTTTTTAGCCTGTAAGTTGAACTAAAAAAAAAAAAATTACAAATGGGCTGAGACAACAAGACCTGAGAAATTGTTTTCCTCTTGTTTCAGCCCAAGTCAAAGTCTGTTGCTCCCCATTTCCCCTGAGGGGGGTTCAGGAGAAAAAGGTCCGATCTCAATAAGAGTTGGTTATGAGGTGTGGCGTCCACCAGTTAAAGAGGTGACATTTTCATTCCATTTGTTTTTTATAATAATAAATAATTTTTATTTATATAGCGTCTTTCTCAGACTCAAGGGGCCTGTACTACGAAGTGGGGTTACTGGCTTATCTGGGTAACTTCGAGAGTAACTTGATCACGTGTGGCGTAACTTCCCGATTAACCCGTACTACAAAAGGTGGATAGGTTTTAACCGAGGTATGCGGCCATGGCAATTTACGCTGCATCTCAAACCTGCTCCGAGCTCCTTTGTCAGATGATCTAGGAAGACGTCTCATGGCAATGCCCGTACATGGACATTCATGTAGGCTATTCCATCGGTGAAATTCTCTATGAAGATATACTGTATGTCCGAGGGAAAAATAAATATGGACATAGATCATCTGACAATGTATGCTGAATATCTGAGCAAGAATAGCCTAAAATAAATCGGACATAGCCTACAGTAGGCCTAATAAATAATCCATTTTAACAAACTTGTTGAATTGAATGTCATATTACTGTACCCTGCATATAAAGGCTACACATTTCCACAGCACCAGAATCCGACCGAATGCCTCCCTCAACCCCCTCCATAAGCCTTCCACTATTATTTGCGATGGCCAACTCCTCTGCCTTTCCTCCTACAGTAGTGTTCAAAGACACCTTTTTGTTAGCTGTAAAACAGAGGCCAAGTGAAGGCTATAAGCTACAGTAGGCCTACATGTTTTCATAATTAAGAAATATTAATGCAAGCTATAACTATATAAACCTACTATTCTGAATAATGTTTTTGTGTTTCATTTTCACCTGCTGCCATGTGCGTTTGGTGTTGCATCTGAAATGTTCACAGGATTAGGCATACACTAAATCAGTCAATGGGGGCTACTTAAACATTCAATTATCCTTATTACTATAATCTACATGCCCACTTCTGAATTGGGTTGCATCTGTAGGGCTTTCTATGAACTCAAAATAGGCCATTTAATTATTTCAACTCATTTCAGACATTCCGCAAGCTACTAATCCTCCGTAACACATATTTGAAGAACATGTGGGAATAAAACTACTTTTAGGCATTTAGGCTACTCGATCTGCAATACGTTGCCAACAGCCTTGCTTTGTTCACTGCCGACGTATTCAATGTCGTAGAGTGGGTTTTAATTCCTCATAACTGGTCATAATAATTGTGCATTCATCTGTAAAATCAGGTGATGGCTTCATCATTGAAAGTGGTGACTTGCGCTGCAACCCGCCCCTTTTATGTGAAGGCGCACAAACTCCAATTAGGTTAACCCCGGCTCAACAAATCAACTTCATAATCAGCGTTGTAATACCACTAAGTAACACCACTTAAGAAACCAGGGTTGACAAAACCTGGTTAACAAAGTAACCCTGGGTTACATCTGGGTAGGTTAAGCTCCCTTCGTAGTACAAGCCCAAGGTTACTTTACAAAGTCAACACAAACAAAAGACAACATGGAAACAGACAGAAAAAAAAAGGGCAATTGCGATGAGTCAAGCGCAGGCGGAAGGTGAAGTGTTCCTGAAACAGAAAGGTCTTGGGGTGAGCTTTGAAGAGGGACAGTCACGGAGGGATTGAGGGAGGGAATTCCAGAGCTTAGGGGCCATGGCGCTGAAAGACCTGCCACCTAGGGTAGAGAGTCTGGTGCGACTGAGAGGAGATTGTGATTAGAGGATCTGAGGGAGCGAGAGAGTAGGAGATCAGAAGGTCAGAGGTAAGGAGGAGCAAGGTCATGGAGGGCTTTGAAAGAGTAGTAGAATTTTCAATTTGATTCGGGACAGAACCGGTAACCAGTGAAGCTGAGAAAGAATAGGGGTGATGTGTGCAGATCTCTTGGTATGAGTGAGTAGTCTGGCTGCAGAGTTCTGAATATATTGTAGTGTTTGAAGTGATTTAGTGGGGAGGCCAATGAACAGGGAGTTGCAGTAGTCTAGGCGGGATGTAATGAACCAGGGGTGAAGGTGCACAATGTTTTTAGTGAGGGATTTAATGTGGAGGTCGAAACTGTGAGGAGTCAAGCAGTATGCCAAGGTATCTGACAACAGGAGCGGATTTGACAATTGTACCAATATTCAGACGGAGTCTGAGATTTGGACAGTTGAGGTTTGGGGCTGATGAGAAGGTGTTTGCAATGCAAGTCTGACAACTGTTAAGCCTCTTTTCAGACAAAAACACCATGATACTTAATGTATACTTATGTGTAGTTAGTACCATTAATCTAAATTTGCATGCACCTTGTATGTTCAAGAGTTGATTCTCCAGTGCCTTTCTGATGTTGTTGAGTGCATCAAAGTTGTCCACTTCAAACACATGGTCTGATTCTGGTTTGGATGCAATGGCATTGAGCTGGTTTCGTGCCGTCCGGCTGGTCCATGCACTGCCAACCTGTCACAAGAAAAAGATTCATTCATTTAAAAATATATCATGCCATGTCAGTGTTTACAAATAATAAAATGTATATGGAGCAATGGTGAGTTCCTACTTCCAGTACCAGCAACTGGAATCCATGCATTTCCACAGAATTATTTTTGGAATCTGATCCCTCATCATACCTGTTCATTCGTACTCGTCGCTCGACTTATCGTGACTAAATTCAAGATGGCGGCAAACGGTAAACTTCAAGGTACTGTCTGTATAAATCGTCTTGTAAATAAACTACCAGTGCTTTTTCAAAGTTCTCAATGTCTTGATTTAAATGTCAAGGCCCTCGGAAGTCTACCAATGAAGTGTGGAGCTACTTTGAGCCTCGTAAATGGTGTAAAACAGTGATTTATTTGCATGGCTAGGCCGATGCCCGATAACCTGACTCTTGCCAGATGAATTTCGTTCCGCTTAGCTCCGCCTAGCTTCACTCAAATCCATCTGGGACCTCTTCCGTTGAGTGAATTCAGCTCGAGATTGTATGGTAGAGCCAATCAGGATGCAGGGCGGGAGTTTCATAGATGTGACACAGCGTAGAATCAACCGTGAGACCGTTATGAGAGTCACGGGTTGGCTTCGATGCGAGTGGTTGAAGTAGCACGTCAATAGATGACTGACAAGTGGCTTATCCAATCATATGCAAGCATTTTTTGATTAGGCCCAGCCTTCTGAAGCAACACTTCAATGGATTGATCCCAGATGGATGAGTGGAGCTAGGCGGAACGAAATTCATCTGGCGAGAGTCAGGTTAGATGCCCGAGGCACCCCCATCGAAAAACTGTTGGTAGCATCGGCTAACTAGCGGCAGATTTCTGAGTGCAGGGGACAAGCAGAGATGAGCTATGAGACAATACGTTAACGCTCGGCATCATGTTCCAACACACTTTAGGTCAATATCACACCGGAATTCTCCTTTAAGATATAATTACATAAGTGTAACTTAATTTAACTTCACACTGAAAGACTACTCTAGAAGGCCGGTCACACCAGAAACAACAACTAAGATAAACTACAGTCATCACACCACAATGCCACTGATATAAAGTTGAGGGAGTGTGCAACTGGCAGCCAGACTGCAGTGATATGCACCAGAGTGGTTGCCTGTGAACTGAATTAGGGAAGAGCTCACTAATACCACATTGCCATATTTGTGTACAAATAAACTCGCATGAAAGAAGCCTTAAATCTTTCACTCCAACTCCCATGATAAATGAGCACAAAAACAACTTGGCTATAGTTGTATAAAAATGTTGCTTAAAATTAAAATTGTTGTGCAAGGCACTAACAAAGATCAGTGGATCAACAGAGAGCACACATACTGATGGAAGCAGGTGTCTGCTGTGCTTTTGCATACTGTGGATAAACAATACAAAAAGTGAATATGAATATATAAGGTAGCATCTCATACCCCAATAGCGTATCTAGTAATCTTTTTTCCATCAGCCTTTGCTGTGACACTGGGATATGTTGAAGAGTCATAGGTTTGCCCATCTGTGATGATAATGAGGATCCTTTTGGCACCAGGTCTTGCTCCAGCAAAAGAATGAAACATATATTTCCTGTGTAAATAAGTATAGATTCATGATGTACACTTCAAATGATCATATAGGCCTAATAACTCTTAGGATTTCATAAACAAAAAGACAAATCTCAATATTTAGCTCCTATGTCAAAGTTATCAACTCCCAACACAGAAAAGAAAGTATCAAAGTAAATGTTTGTCTCAAATGTCTAGTGCAGCAGTTAAAACAGATTAGGGTATCAGAAGTCCTTATTTCAGACTTACACAACTTTCCCAACAGCATTTCCAGTGTTTGTGCCTCCTTGCCTCTGGACAATACTGTCCACCTGTTTTTCAAATCCTTTTCTATTAACAAAATTACAAATTCCTTCATGCGAATGAACTGGTCTGCTTTCACACTCGTAGATCCATCCAGAAGGAAGACAATATCCGCAGGCACTGAAGAGAAAATATTACAAATGAATTTGGTATATTATGAGTAAATAGTGTTTACAGTTTGTTATTTGACTAAGAAACATATTTGCAAGTTCCAATTATGGTGTTTATTTTGTGTGAATGTTTAGAGCACAGCTATAGTGAAGTCTGTTAAAGTCTACAACCCCTGGCAAATGTCAAATGTTACTTTGAAGTAACAAAATACATCGTGGTTTTAGAATTTTCGAACGAAACGGTCAGTAATTAGCACGTTTACGATAAACATTCAAAATTTTGGCTAAGCCCCCTCAATCTGTCAAACATACCAACTGCAGCTTTAAGTTGAAATAGTTGCCAAGATCCCTTTAATAGTTGACCACTAAAAGACTACTCAAGTTCATTGGATGCTCAGACAGATAGGTTGGACTGGTCCAGACAGCTTAAAAATCCCATTTCTTACATAGTATATGCACTCTGCACATGCTTTATGTACAGATCAGCACAATGCAATATGGTGAAAGTGTACACACTCTTACCTTGTTGTACCACCTGTGTAGACGTAGAACAACCTGTAGAGGCAGGCACTGCAGAGGAGGGCACTTTAGAGGCTGTAAAGGCTGGCACTGCAGAGGCGGGCATTTTAGAGGCAGGGCACTTTAGAGGATGTAGAGGCAGGCACTTTAGAGGCTGCAGAGGCGGGCACTGCAGAGGCGGGCACTTTAGAGGCGGGCACTTTAGAGGCGGGCACTTTAGAGGCGGGCACTTTAGAGGCGGGCACTTTAGAGGCGGGCACTTTAGAGGCGGGCACTTTAGAGGCGGGCACTTTAGAGGCGGGCACTTTAGAGGCGGGCACTGCAGAGGATGCAGAGGCTGGCACTGCAGAGGATGCAGAGGCTGGCACTGCAGAGGATGCAGAGGCTGGCACTGCAGAGGATGCAGAGGCTGGCACTGCAGAGGATGCAGAGGCTGGCACTGCAGAGGATGCAGAGGCTGGCACTGCAGAGGCTGCAGAGGCTGGCACTGCAGAGGATGCAGAGGCTGGCACTGCAGAGGATGCAGAGGCTGGCACTGCAGAGGCTGGCACTGCAGAGGCTGCAGAGGCTGGCACTGCAGAGGCTGGCACTGCAGAGGCTGTAGAGGAGGGCACTGTAGAGGAGGGGTGCCCTCCAAGTAGGCCTAGAGGATGGCACAGGAGACAAAGATGGTGGATGTTACATTTAGTCATTTGGCAAACCCTTTTACCCATAGCAACTTACAGCAACTGTGCTGAGATATCTTTGTATCCATTAGAATACATAATATCCTGATTGAATTAAGCCAATTCTAAAGTACAAACACTCCAAACTTGGCTGATTTATACCAGAACCATTTTTAAACATTGCAAGGGTGTTTCTCTCCCTCCCCCACTCACAGGGGCTAGGGGGAAGAGACGGCCACCATTCAACCCGGAAAAAAAATTAAGCTAAAAAAACCTGCATAGTTCTCCTTTAACGGTTGACAATACTGTTGCTTTATTGAAAGTGAAGCTCAAACATCTGTTTCATGCCACTTACTATCAAAGATTCTAGAACAGAGCTCTGCTCTAGAATCTTTGCTTACTATTATCACTGAAGCAATGTGCCTGTGCATCTCATTCCCTTTTAATTTGACCACACACACAACCTGAGAGATTTGTAGTTATTGGTGGATCCCCCTGTACAGTAGTTATTGGTGGATCAATATGACTGCAAACACGAGTGTGCAACAACTTGTAAAATCTTTATCCTTAATCATAGTATTGTTGTAATGAAATCATGCACCTCCATGTAATTATTTCTACATTTGATTCACAGAAACTAGGAGGCAGGACAGAGTTCACAACACTAGTTTGATAAAACTGGAAAGTCTGGCGTTCCTTGACGTTCTCCTGATCAATAAGTCAGAAGACAAATAAACAAGTTACACCTCCAAAAAATTAGGGATTTGAAAAAACTGGTCAAATTGCCTAACATTTCACTTCCTGTGACGGTGGGCTTTATCTGTGTAGACAGTGTGTAAACAGACATTAAGATAGAAAAGAGTGTATTTACCAGTGTGTACTGCAGTGGAACACCCACCTGTTGGAAAAACACCAATATAGCAGAAGTCATTAGGTGCACACACCCATTTCACAATGTCCTACAGGAGTCATTAGATGCACACATTCCACAAAGTCCTACAGGAGTCATTACAGTAGATGCACACATTCCACAATCTTACAGAAGTAATTTGCTACTGGGCCAGCTGGTGGGGAAATATAAAGACATCAGCCTGCACTGCTTCCTTACTGCACTCATTCAGCAACAAGGGTCATACTATTCATGACGCCTCTGCCCACTACACAAGGGTCATACTATTCATGATGCCTCTGCCCACTACACAAGGGTCATATTATTCATGATGCCTCTGCCCACTACCAGCGGGTGTCATGTCATGTCATGTGTACAAAGGGACATGACTCCCTAGTAGAGGTCATATTTACTAGAGGACAGATTAATTTCTCATTCCATATTTACTTCTTGTAATTCTTTGTCTGGTGAAAACATAAACAGAAAGAGAATAGAAAATGTGCCAGAAGAAAAAAAAAAAAACTAAACTAAAACTAAACAAACATTTTTATGAACGGATCTGAGAAAACTTACTCAGTGCCACCATGAAGAGCCACAGTGGAAACAAAGTCATTGTTGGTTCTCTGTGAAAACAAACGTAACATGTTATGTCAGGGTTTCGCAGGAGGACTCAAGCAAAAGACTCGTTAAATGCAGAACAGTCAAACAATTTGTTTGTTGGTAAATCGACACAAGAAACAAAAACGAAACACTGACAGGCTGACTATCCAAACAGACAGAAATCAGAAAAAAAGAAGAAAAACTAACACTTACAGACTTCACTTTCAACCAACAAGTGCAACAAACCAACTAAGCACAGAAGAGGAGCAGAGAGGTTATAAATACACAGACCAACAGATTGACAGATAACTGGAGGAGACCAACAAAACAATAATAGGGAACAGGTGTGAGCAGAAAATGGAGGGAAAACTAATAAGACAGGAAGTGCAGACCAAATAAGGAAAGGGGCGGAGACAGTCCCATGTAAGCAGGCAGGTAAACACAGAGCACATGGGGAACAGCAAAAGCACATAACAAACACAGGACAATATACAAAATGGCCACCAGGGTGGCAAAAAACAGTCCAGTGCACGGTTTCCCGATAATGATGGATACATGCAGTTACCAGGGTTTTCTGCGATTCATTTTAACCCATTAATGTCCATAGTGAACGTTTAAAATTCCCTTACAGCACTTAAAGTAGGCTACAAGTTTAGCAAAACACAAATCAGTGAGGGACAAGTCAAGGCAGGTTTTTTGATCTGAAAAAGTTTTTTAAATGAGGTCACACCATCCTGGTTGTCTTTTTTTCTAAGTGGATGTCATTTTAGTTGTCAATCATAGAATTGTAGGCCTACAGTTCCATAAAGAATCAAGAACAATATCTTATGTCTATTATTTATGTTCGGGTTGTGGTTTTGATCTTGAAAATGGTTTTAAAAAAATACAGCTCTGCCCAGTGCCCACCCAAAAATATGTTTTGCCCAACAGCCCTGATGGGCCTGGTTCTATACACGGACAAAAGAAAAATATCATGATTGGATGCTCATCTCAGTCTAGTATGGCCATTGTGTATAAGTTAGAGCTACCTTTTTAATGGGATTTACTATAAGATTTTCAACTGTAATAATACATCTGTTTTACGTCTTTATACACACATACAAACACAAGGATATCCACAAAACCCATTTTGAAATATGATAAAGTAATATTCTGTGCATATCCATTTGGTATTCCTGTGGAATTATACAGAACAAATGTTTCAAATCTCACATTTACACCACAACTGTGCAACTCTGACACTTTGTGGTCCCCTCTCTTACCCAGACAGACCCCACACACACACACACACACACACAAATATACACAGACACAAATACACTCACAAGCCCACATACTGTAAATGCTTATAGGCTATCTCAGAAACTACACAGAGTTACCGGTACATCAAATCCCTGGTACCACTGAACTCAAGGGAAGTTGAGGTTTACTGATATGTGTATGAATCTGGAATTTATCATGCAAAATGATTGCTATTGTGTATGAAGCCCGCCCCATGCCGGATAAGCAATTGTGATTAGTTCCTGGGTATATGGAAAACTGACAGACTGACTTGCAGAGCAAATGCAGATGCACCAGTGGAAATGGGGCTCATCATACTAAAATATGTGTTGCCATAGTGAATATGTATTCTTTGTAACCGGTATATAAACAGAAACTCACATTCTTTTATTTCACTTGTAAATTTCAATAACTTTATTCCAAAGACTTAATAGGTTCAAATAAATACACATCACAATATTTTCATCAGAGCTTCTCTAAAAAGTACAGACCAGCAGCCCTATTTTCCATCCTCATAAATACTTATTTCAAGTAAATGTACACACATTACTCACTACAAAGGAAGGCATACTATCTGAATCTGAATGAAGGAAGCCCCAGGCCTCCTTCAGGTCAGTCCAATGAATAGACCTGCTGTTCTGTTGAGTGAGCGGTCAAATCTACGGAGCTGCCACAAAGCTCCAGTGATGACCAGAGCCTTGCAGTCTGATACTAGTTCAGGGCCACTCAAGCAGTTCAGTTGCTTGGACAGATCTTTTTTTCTATGAGACTTCCCATAGATCTACAGAATTAGATTCTGCCCTAGGAGACATGTTGACTAATATGTCCTTGTTATACCAAGCAGTGTTTGAATCTCTGGAAATTTGACAACCTCTCTGGTCTACAGCACATATTGTTTTTCAGATTATATGGTTTGTGGGTCGAGGATACTAGTCTTAATGCTAGCAAAAGCAGAATACATTCGGGATTTTACCTAAACTCAATAAATTCCTCTATATGAGAAAATGCCTAATGGTGATTTCAGTAAGCTAAGGTCATGCTTGTTTTGTGTTTACAGGCACAGTTTATGGTGTGTTTCATCAGAACAGCGAACTGCAAATTCGGTGTACAAAATAAATCAAAAGTAAACATACAATCATATTTCAATAATCCAATACTGACACTTAAAATGCAATAGTCACACAAGTCCTCTCAAAAACTGTCCAAGGTAAATGTCCTACGCTAATATCCTACATAGCACATATCTGTCGATCAACATTTCGTTAGGTAACGCCGCATGTAAACATGTAAAAACAGTGGACTGTTAACCCTATTTCCTGCTCACAGTGCACAGAGCAGGTACTACTGGTGGAAAGCGTGTGGGACAGTGTTCCCTCCTCTTGCTGTCCGATAGGAGCGATCAAGAGCTCTTTGAAAGTAATTCTGTGTTTAAAGCGTGAAGCAAGAGGACTGAGGTGAAGACATCCTCATTCAGTAGGGACAGAAGCAAGAGGACTGAGGTGAAGACATCCTCATTCAGCAGGGACAGAAGCAAGAGGACTGAGGTGAAGACATCCTCATTCAGCAGGGACAGAAGCAAGAGGACTGAGGTGAAGACATCCTCATTCAGCAGGGACAGAAGCTGCTACTAATGGGAAGTGTGTGAGCAACAGTGTTCAATCTTGTTGATGTCTGACAGGAGTGATTAGGAGTGTGCATTGTGTTGTGTGTGTTGTGTGTGTGTGTGTGTGTGAGTGCATGTGTGAGTGTGTGTGTGTGAGTGTGTGTGTGTGTGTGTATGTATGTGTGTGTGTGTGTGTGTGTGTGTGTGTGTGTGTGTGTGTGTGTGTGTGTGTGTGTGTGTGTGTGTGTATATGTGTGTGTATGTGTGTGTGGGGGGGGGGGGGGGTAAACTGAGGCTAAGGCCTGGCTGGGGCTCATAAGGTTCACCTCAGGAGTACAATATCAGCTGGAGTAATTTCTGTATGGCACAGAACTGTGTGTGTGTGTGTGTGTGTGTGTGTGTGTTTTCCCAGTGAGTGCTGCTTGTTCAGACTGTCAGAGCGCTTCACACGGTGCTCTGGCGTCTTCTTGTACCAGCTCCTGGGACAGACACAGGTGAGGAGAAGAGGGCAGAAGTTCATCACCTAATACAGCTTTACACACACACACACACACACACGCGCACACACACACACACACACACACACACACACACACACACACACACAGTTGCCATACCTGTTCTGTACATTTTTCACACACACAAAATGGTAAACATGTTAAGCAGGGCATGTGTGTGTGTGAGTGTGCCAGTGTGTCAGTGTGAGTGTACCGGTGTGTGTGTGAGTGTGCCGGTGTGTGTGTGTGTGTGTGTGTAAGTGTGTGTGAGTGTGCCAGTGTGTGTGTGTTGAGTGTGCCAGTGTGTGTGTGTGCCAGTGTGTGTGTGTCTGTCTTTCTTTATGTGTGTGTGTGTGTGAGAGAGTGTGCCAGTGTGTGTGTGTGTTGAGTGTGCCAGTGTGTGTGTGTGTGTGTGTGTGTGTGTGTGTGTGTCAGTGTGTGTGTTGAGTGTGCCAGTGTGTATCACTCACCCTTGGCGGTGCAGCTGGCTGGGAACTGGGGAATTCTGACCTTGACTGGGCAGCAAGATCCTAGGAGACAGAGGAGACAGACAGCTAAGTGCTCATGTGGCCCTCCAAACACACACACACACACACACAGACACACACACACCCATACAGACAAACACACACACACACACACACACACACACACACACACACACAAAGAAAGACAGACACACACATACACACACACTCACAAACACAAACACACAGCATGTACAAGGATACAAGGATACAAGGAAGTTCACATGCATATAGTTACTGGAAGTAAGAAATGCAGTGAAATTATGTCTGGTGTCAGCCTATTTGTGCATTTATGGAGGGGGGGGGGCAAGGGCTGCATAAGAAAGGTGGGGGAGGATTGGGATTGGGGGGGGCACCAACAAGGAGCACCCAAGAGCAACAGGGGAGGGGGGGGGGGGCAAGGGCTGCATAAGAAAGGTGGGGAGGATTGGGATTGGGGGCACCAACAAGGAGCACCCAAGAGCAACAGGGCAAGGAAAACTCCCTTACCAAGGAAGAAACCTTGGGCAGATCCACAGCTCAAGGGGGCAACCCAACTGCCAGGGGGTCTTGGTGTGTGTGTTGGGGGATGACAGGGGAGATGGGATAGTGTGCTGTGTATGTGGGGAGAGGGCAGTGTGCAATATGTGTGTTGGAGAAGCTTCCTGATGAAATAATGTGCTGTGTAGGTAGGGGAGAGGGGGGGCAGTTTACTGCAAGTATGGTGAAGGGACTTACTATTGCAAGCAGAGTACTACTGTATGTGGAGCAGTGACTGTGTGTGTGTGTGTAGTGTGTGTGTGGGTAGGTGGGGGCAGTGTGCTGTAAGTATGTAGAGGATGTGTGTTGGAGAAGATCCTGAAGACAATGTGCTGTGTATGTAGGGAGGGGGGGCAGTGTGCAGCAAGTATGTAGAGGAGGCTTACTGTAGCAAGCAGTGTGCTGTATGTATGTGAGGTGATGACAGTGATGATGTAAGTGTGTGTGTTTTTTGTGTGTGTGTTGGGGATGGGGGGGGGGTAAGAAAGGCTAGGCAATCAAGGACATGGGTAGATAGATGGAGGAGAAATATAATAAATAAAAAATAATACATAAAAAGTTCTATGGAGATGTGCAAAAGTTGGAGAAAGTAAGATATGTGTGTGTGTGTGTGTGTGTGTGCAGTGATGCCAGTAACGCGTTAGTCTATTTTGACCACTTTTTTCGGTAACGAGTAATCTAACGCGCTACTATTTACAAACCAGTAATCAGATTAAAGTTACTTATCTAAGTTACTGTGCGTTACTATTTTTGTAATTTTCTTTAGTAAAAATATATATTCTTTGCTTTCTTCTTGTCTTGGGGATTAACGTCATGTAGGCTATGCTCACGTTTTCAGCATGAGCACAATTCACGTGTAAAACCACGCAGCGACACAAACGTAAACAACAATGGAGGGAGAGAGAGAGATGCACATTTCATCAGTCATTACTTTGAGTTTGTGTCCGCTAAACATGACAACATTAAGGTACATTGTACATTCTGTGCTGGCGACAAAGTGCTGTCTAGCTAGACATCCCAAGTCTCCCGAAGTTTTGGGAGTCTCCCACATATTGATAGCGGCTTCCTGACGCCCGCAAATTACATAAAATCTCCCGGAAACCAGAGCGAAGAAGAGCACGCAAGCCAGTCCGGACTTCAAATCGCGTGTGCATACGAGTTTAACGCGCACACAACGGAGAGGGGTGGTACGTTTGTGCCTGAAGCGCATCCAAGACAGAGAGCATCCTGGTCTGTTTTGCTAAATCAACCAATCAGTTTTCAGTGTAAGTGTGCTTATATCTCTTTTCTCCCAAACTTAATTAATCAGTTCAGTCATTGTATCTAGGAGCGTCATGGCAGCGTCAGTGCCCCTCAAAAAGGAAGAATTAAGACCCATTTCACATTAGACTACACAGAAGTGTACCCAATTGTCTTATAAGATTAAAACATAATGATAGTGTTGCACACTGCACTGTTTGTAACAGCGACTTTAGCATTGCTCACAGCGGGTTAAATGATTGCAAAAGACTTGTTGAGGTGAGTTTAACAAGTGTAATTTCATTTGCATACTCAGGCCTATACAAGATGGCTAGTTGCCAATTTACTGCCAATTTACTGAATTTCAGTATCTAAGTAGGTTAGGTTGGGATGTCTGCTATACATTACTGTTAAAATGCACTTCCTGTATAGTGAGTATTGGCAAAACCAGTTATCATTTTTATTTTGAGGCGGTGGGGATGTTGTCGACAGCTGCTGAAAGTAGGTTGGCCACCGAAACACGGTTCTAATATGGCACCGGTGCCGACGCAAACGGTAGTAAATGCATCTAATAACAACGTGGATTTCGGTGCTTAAATTGCTTTTTATTTTTTTATACATCACTGCATTTTATGTGCCATCTCTAACGTCTTGCTCTGATAGCAACACATACAGATACAGTTAGCTAACATAAACACTGGATGTATAAACCAGAGGGGTGCACCCCATAGGCGAGTGGACAGTGTTTGACAGCTTGTGTGAGCCCAAGTAGCTTACTTTAACGCGATATCGCGAGCTCCTGTCAATATCTAGAAGTGGGCCTAACTACACACAAGCAAAAGGCTATGAAACAACATCAACAGTAGCCTATACACATTATCCTTGCTAATGTGCTAACTGGCATTTATTTGAAATGTTATCAGCAAAGTTGTAAGGTGAAACACGCCATAATGGCGTATTAATCCTTCATGTGCATGAGGCCCATATAGCATCACAATGAATATGAAGATCATGTTAAAAGTTAGCTGGCAAAAACATAAAGGTTACATACCTGAGGGGTATTTCAAAACCTAGATAAGGGATTAAGCTGGGATTTTTAGGTTATCCTGGATGAATTTAGCCTTGACTTGGTTTCACAAAAGAGATGGCACATAAGTTACCATGGGGATTTATTCTCTGCACCTAGCCTGGTCCCGACCAGGCTAACGGCCAAGCTAAGTTAATTCTAATGGTAATTATGTTGTCTTATTGGTTCAGCTAGCTGTCATTCACATCAGACCTCCGTGCTCATTTTTAAGGAGCTTTATTCCATTTATAAACTATTTGCTAAATGTATTTGCTCGCAAAACAAAACAGATTGTCTGCCTACTACCATATAGTTATTATTTTAATTGTGATAACCTTATAATTATTAACATAGGCCTAGGTACTTATTGTTTGCTTATTTTGATAGACATTTGATGAATAGCCTACTGTAGTTGATTGGAAGTGGAGGCCTGTAGCCTGGTAAACCAGACCCTGGAATCTTTCAGATTAAGGGTCTGGCCACGAGTAATGAAAATGGCCCAATTCGAGGGGCGGCACCAAGCATTTGAAACTCTCACTGCACGCAGTTGGATAACGCTACGACCAATCACAATTCATCAGTGTCAGTCATCAGTGTAGCTCGCCTTTGTCCCACCTACACCGATTTGATTGGTCCCTCTCGCTCGAGAGATAGGCTAGAAGAAATTTGCATCATTGCTCGTGGCCAGAGTATCTTGCGGGCATAGATATACACAAGTTCACGCGCGAAACCCCGGGTGCCGCCATAACGCTACCAAATGCATTTCATTTCCGCCGGAAGTGGTTTGCGCAGCGTCTGCCGGTGTAAACACAGCGATTTCCATGCTAGCTTGGGATCACGGTTCTACCACTTTGACTGGAGATGGCGTTATTCTCCCCCACCCGAATTCAGTGCAGAACTGGGAGGATAACATGACGACGTGGCCCAGCATAGCATTACAGCAAGATTTGCTCCTACCCGTGCAATCCTTAGCAATAGATGGAAAAGCAATGGACAATCTGAAAGCCTCCGAGGCATATCAATACCTGCACAGCAACAAAGTCGGTTGTGTCATGTCATACAAACATGATCGTTTTGTTTATCTGAAAGCAAATGTAGAGCCTAGCCAGTGTTTGAACAATGCGTGGCATAATGCTTGGGTGCTGGTAACTGAAGCTGGAGAAGTCAAAACTGCGGGATGTACGTGTGTTGCTGGACCAGGGAGATCTTCTTCCCACTCAGCTGCGATCCTGTGGAAGGTAACTAGATTATTTGACCATTGTAGCCTAGGCCTTGTCTTGTTTATTGTTGGTATCCGAACTACATCATAGGCTACTTGGCTAGAGTGCAAAGTGTGTTTGTGCCATGATGATGATAATAATGCATTTTCTTCATAAAGTGCATTTCTGCAAACCCAATGTTCTGTATATTCATTGTAGGCTATGTGTGCAATATATTATATCATATGACATGTTTGCAGTGAACTCATTACAATATCTATGCACTGTTTTTACTATATCTCTCTAGGTAGAAAATGCTGTGAGACAGGGGAAAACCGGGCTTGCCTGCACAGACAGACAGAACCAGTGGAATGCTGGGTCTAAAAGAAATGCTGGTCAGAGGAAGATGAAGTATGTGCGCTTCAAACGACACAACAGGAAGGATCTCTACCAGCCGCCACCAACTTCACAGCCATCCTCTACCACTCCAGAACCGGCACAGAAGGTGACACTCTTTAGGAATCATGAAGAGTGGAGGAAGAACGCACTTGCCTCACCAATGGCAGAACTTTTCAATTGCCCTGGGAGTAGCCTCCTGCAGCTCTGCTTTAATGCTAATACCTCCTCCATCACCGAGCCAACACCATGTCCACGCCTCCATCTCCTAACCCATGATGAGCACCACACACCACTGACTTGTGTAAAATGTAGAACCTTCTATGATGAATACATTAACATGTCCACAGCCCAGCTTGAGGAGATTGAGAAGGTTACAAAAGCACAGAGCAAAGAACAGGTCTGGCATGATGCGCGGAGAGTGCGCATCACAGCGAGCACGGCTAGAAAGGTGCCCATTCGCTCAACCACGGCACCTGACAAGTTTTTGTCAGAACACTTACACCCATCCTTCCGTGGCAATGCCGCAACCCGTCAAGGAGCGGAGGGGGAGGAACTTGCAAGGGACTATTTGGAAACTCTGGGCAACAGCATTGAAACCAAAGGCTTAGTGGTGTGCGAAAAGGAACCGTGGCTTGCAGCATCTCCCGATGGAGTGATAAACAAAGACATTCTGTTGGAGATCAAATCACCTGTGATGGGAAACAAGTCACTAGCAGAATTTTTGGCAACAAAGAACTGCGAAATCACAACTGTGGCAAACGGAGATAGGGTAGATTACCATATTGCCTGCAATGGTCCAAAAGGCTACTACATGCAGGTACAAATTGGGATGCACTGCACAGGGCTTCAGCACTCCAAGTTGGTGATCTGGAACAAAACTGAGCACCTAGAAATCGAAGTACCCTACGACCAAGAATTTGTCCAGGGCCATATCATAAGGCTGCGCACATTCTACTTTGCCCACATGCTCCCGAAAATTGTTGATGATTTTGTTGAGGGAAGGTTACAGTTCTGCAGTAAATATCGCAGCATTTGAAAAATAATATAAAACTGCCTTATTTAGGTCATGCCCACAGGAGCCAACAGTTGTCCGTTATTTACATAATGCACAATTTACATGATCTCTTTGTGCTGTGCAATATATCAATGTGCCTGTACTGTTTGAGTAAAATAAAGTTTGATGTAATTTCATTTCATTATTGCACTGAACTACGATCATGAATGATAGGCCTTATGTTCCTTAGAGGGCTACAATTTCTGTTAACAGTTTATCATTCATAGTAAGCTCATACTGTACATAAATAACACTGGATTAATTAATTGTTTTGAGGAAACTAAAGAAATGGCTTCAACAAGAAAGATCATATGTTTAATTCTAACAGGTATTTAAAAAGTAAAATACAAAAGCCCACACAATTACATCACTATAAAAATATTCATATATAATATTAAAAAAATACAATGCATGCAGTATTTATTGTGTTTATCTGTATTTAATGAACAACATGGCTGGGTGTTGGTAGACTGGGACATAAGGCAAGATTCTAAACCTCACGAGGCACTCTAATCAGTGGACTCTTCAGGTTAACTAGGCCAGCACAGATGGTTAAGATGTTGTCCAGTTTCGGTGCCATGCTGATGGGAACGGTCTGTGATAAAATCTTAAAGACCTTCAGTCTCTGGATTGCTCTTTCCACGTGTATGCGGACATTGGCTACTCGCCTGGTGCGTGTCGTCTCCTCATTTGTCAACTGATTGCGCCTGTAGGTGAATGCAGGGATGTTCAAACTGACCCTTCTCTCATCAAGCAAGTCTCGAATGGTGAACCCACGGTCCGCCATGACCTCATCACCAGCCCCTCAGATAGTCTAGAAACCCACTGTCCATGGTGATAAACTTATCGCTGCTTCTGCCAGCATAGGCGTCAGATATAAACATGATGAGCCCATTAGGGGCCACAGCGACGAGATATTTCACAGTGTTGCGTGATTTGTATTGGCTGAAAGTGTCACTCCTTGAGTCATGGTTTGTGGCTCTCTGCATGGCACTTTCGGCACAGTCGATGATGCAGGTGGTTCGAGGGTAGTTCCTCTGAAACGACAAGGGCATGGTGGCACGAATGGTCTCTCTTGGAAGCCATGGGATCAGGACTTTGAACTGTTCACCCATCACGTCAATCCAGTGACTAATCACAATGCTTGCCATGGATGTGGACACATTGAAGCGGTGAGCAATATCTCCTAATATTAGGTTTAGTTTTAACTTAATCAAGGTCATTAGGATTTGGTCAACAACAGGAAGGGTAATTGATGGCTTACTGAAAGGCAACAACACCGTCACTAGGGTGAAAAATTGAACCATACGCACTCCTGTATACAGCCGGGACCTAGCATCATCAATGACCGTGGTGCTAGTCACAGTAGGACCCATTTCTGCCTCGCACTGTGTGGCCTTGTCTACTTTAACGGACGGTGTTGAACAGTACGTGTGGTCAACATGTGACGGATCCTCCCATTGGGTCTGGGCATCTCGAAATTTTGGTGTAGCAGGCTCGGCCTCACAGGCAGGCTGACAGGTTTCAGGAGCATCTAATAAGGGGACCAGAAAACATGGATGGAGCCAAATTAATGCAGACATAGTCCTCTCTCTAATAATCACAATGACAAAATTTGTACTACAACATTGCACTCACACGCACACACACACAATCATCATCACAACAGCCTGCCACCTTGCATTGTATTTATGATGTAAAAGACATGCACGCACACATATTACACACAATTAATGATGTATCGCGGTGCATTATTTGTCCCATCTCCAAAACAATCAACTGCCTTAGCAAAATACCGGTAGCAATGTTCTTCATAATTAACAGTATTTTCAGCTTCATAGCTAAAGTTGCTGAACTTACCCTCAGATTCAAGTCTGCGTTTCTTTATCTGGGGGGAGGCAGTTGTCCGCTGGGTGAGTTGACGCCTCTTTGGCTGGGTAGTGCGATTGTATCCCAACCACAACTCTGGGAAAGGATTATCCTTGGTTGGTTTTTTGTCCACAAAGTGATGGGAACAAACAAAAACGTTGCGTGGTGGTTTCTTTACATTCAATGCCTTCAGCCAGGTCCTTGATTCCAAGTCGCTATCAGGCTTGCGAAAAAATGTGAACAATGGAGCGCATGGACATTGCCTCTTCGTAGCTGGTTTGTGGTCGTAGCACTCTCTATCTAACCACTCGTTCAGGTGCTTTCTCGAGTTTTTATAACCAACTACAGCACACGTCGTTCCCGAACCACTTTTCTTCATGTTGTAGCAGCTAATGGTTATATCCTCTTTGTCACAGCGATATCAGTGCTTCGTCGGCACAACGGAGCAAGCTAGCAAAACAAACCCAGCCCGCCAGAACGGAAGTGGATTGCATTCGACGGAAGAAGTTCAGGATGTAGAGCGGAAACGGCTCAATAACTTGTGTATACTGACTAGATGTCGCCTTCGGCTTCTCAGCATGCGTCAACACCGCCGCCATCTTGTAGCGGGGATCTGAAGCTCTAAACTAGTTCTCCCTTATTGTCAGTGTTCCCTATTTAGCGACGTTTGGCCATCCCCAGCGACAGAAAACCTTTTTAGTGAATAGCGACACATTTGGGAACTTCTCACAATAATGGCAAACTCGGTTTCGTTGTTGTTGAAACGTAAGAAAATCACTTTTCTCATGGCTTTGTCATTTGTGAATTAAGCTACATCTCGTTTGCCCATAGCATTGGCCCATGATTAAAAAAGTAACGACTGGCGTATGAAGTAGCAGACCACGTTAAAGCACGGAAGTAAATGTTCTACAGATCTACAGCAACTTCTGGTAAGATTACAACTTATACGGGTAAACGAGACGAGAGGTATGTGGCCTCAACCAGAGCCTGTCTACGGAGAGCCTGTTTACTTTCATTGTATCGAACCTGGTTGCAGTTCACTCATTGTTCCTCTAGGGGCCGCCTCTAGCTAGTGCAGAATGAATGGGAGTCTATGGGGCTAGACGGGTAAAATGTATCTTTATTATCATCAAAAGCTTAGTTTTCTCTAGACTCAACCATAAATACATGCCTGTCAGTTGGAGCAACCCAAAAAACTAGATAATTGCTGGAGATTTTGACGATTTATGGTGATTTTATTTTCGTTAGATCTTTGCTCAGATTGACGTTAATGCATTATAGAGGAGTGGATCACCGCGGCAAGATGGCGTCTCGATTGACGCATTCGTTCCAATGAACAGCAGTAGTCAAGGCGACATCTAGTCAGTATATATAGAACTCTGGATTTCCAGGGTAACTGAGCTGTCTAAGAGGCTACGAATCCATCTCCGTACGTTATCGCTAATTAAACTCAGCTGACTAGTGTTAGCGCTTAGCCATAGTTGCTGTTAAAATGCCTACTAGGCTAGCGCTGGGAATCTAAACACTTCAACACCGACATGCAGCCTAGCATGTTCAAAACTATTGCTTGTTATGGGTTAAGACATGACATTTCTTGAAGCATTTGGGAACACACTGAATTATCTGGAAAGTAGAGTCCCTGTTAGATTAGCTTGCTTGCAAATGACATTGTCCATGACCTGGCAGTTTTATGGCAAGCGGTTTTAACATACGTATGGCAAACCGCCTACAATGGGTAAACTTGAAAGCAGAGCTTAGCCTACTATTGTGTGTGCATGCATGGCAAGCGGTTTTAACATTTAAATGTATTATTCGTAGGAGCAATGAAATATTGACCGTAAATTGAATACAACAGATCAATTTCATGTTCAAATGTGTCTTATCAATAAAAAAAAAGCAATTCATGCTTTAGACCATTTTAATTTAAAACATTTTAAAAACAAAGTACCGGTTCAAGCACCGTTTCGGCACCGGCACCGTCTTAAAAGTATCGATTTAGCACCGGTATCGGATAAAACCCAAACGATACCCAACCCTAGCTGAAAGTAACTAATAAAGTAACGTGTAATCTAACTTAGTTACTTTTAAAATCAAGTAATCAGTAAAGTAACTAAGTTACTTTTTAAAGGAGTAATCAGTAATCAGATTACTTTTTCAAGGTAACTGTGGCAACACTGTGTGTGTGTGTGTGTGTGTGTGTGTGTGTGTGTGTGTGTGTGTGTGTGTTTTGACGTGTGATAAAATAAGAAAATAAATAAAAGGTCTGTAGCATAGGGAGAGGGATGTAAAAGTGCTAAAAGTCATGTAGGTGTGTGTGTGTGTGGGGGGGGGGGAACACAAACACACAGCGTGTGTGTAAAGTACCTATTGGTGCTGGGGCTCCTGGGCTTCTGTTGAGTCTTCCTCACTGGGCCTGGAGATTCTCCCATCTGTGTAAAACACAGATGGGAGAAAAACACACACACACACGCGCACACACACAGCGCAAGAGAGATGCAAAATGCAGTGGGTCTCATGAAAGATTCAAAAGCTCAAGCAGGACATTGAACACTTGACCCACATGGGCCACATGGACTACTGGCTCCACCTTTTCACCCAATGAAAACACACACACACACACACACAGCCCTCACCGGGTCTCACACACACACACACACACACACACACAGCCCTGATGTGTGTCTGTGAGTGTGTGTGTGTGAGACCTGATGAGCCATAGTCCTGATGTGTGTGTGTGTGTACAGTATGTGTGTGTGTTCTCTCATCTCTGCTTCTTCCTATCCAGAGACTTCTGGGTGGCAGCAGACAGACACCTGCGCTCCTTGAGGGGCTTGGTCTTCTCCTGAGAAACACACAGCCAGGTGAGGTTAGTTGTGAGTGTGAGTGTGTGTATCTCTGAGTTTGTGTGTGTGTATCTCTGAGTTTGTATGTGTCTATCTTTGTGAGTGTGTGTGCGTATCTCTGTGAGTGCATGTGTGTGTTTGTATGTGTGTATTTCTGTGAGTTTGTGAATGTATGTGTTTGTATATGTGTATATCTCTGTGAGTGTGTGTGCATGTGTGTTTGTATGTGTGTATATCTCTGTGAGTGTGTGCGTGTGTGTGTGTGTGTGTTTGTGTTTGTATGTGTATATCTCTGTGAGTGTGTGTGTGTGTATATAGTGTGTGCGTGTGTGTTTTTATGTGTGTATATAGTAAGTGCGTGTATATTTGTATGTGTGTATATAGTGAGTGAGTGAGTGAGTGTGTGTGTGTGTGTGTGTGTGTTTGTATGTGTATATCTCTGTGAGTGTGTGTGTGTGTTTTTATGTGTGTGTATAGTGAGTGTGCGTGTATATTTGTATGTGTGTATAGTGAGTGTTTGTGCGTGCGTGTGTGTGTAAATCTCTATGAGTGTGTGTGTTTGTATGTGTATATCTCTGTGAGTGTGTGTGAGTGTGTATGTGTGTGTGTGTATATAGTGAGTGTGCGTGCGTTTTTATGTGTGTATATAGTGAGTGTGCGTGTGTATTTGTATGTGTGTATATAGTGAGTGTGTGTGTATATAGTGAGTGTGTGTATGCGTGTGCGTGTGTATATCTCTATGAGGGTACCATCTCCCTCAGCTTCCTCTCGGTGCTGCAGCAGTGCCAGGCGCTCCTCTGGGCTCAGCTCAAAGAAGATGTCGAAGATGTCAAACCGAGCAGCACGCAGCTGCAAAACACACACACACACAACGTGTTATGACCAGAGCAGCACGCAGCTGCAAAACACACACACACACCCACACACAACGTGTTATGACCAGAGCAGCATGCAGCTGCAAAACACACACACACACACACACACACGTGTTATGACCAGAGCAGCACGCAGCTGCAAAACACACACACACACACACACACACAACGTGTTATGACCAGAGCAGCACGTAGCTGCAAAACACACACACACACACAACGTGTTATGACCAAAGCAGCACACAGCTGCAAAACACACACACACACACAACGTGTTATGACCAGAGCAGCACACAGCTGCAAAACACACACACACACACACACACACACACAACGTGTTATGACCAGAGCAGCACGTAGCTGCAAAACACACACACACACACACACAACGTGTTATGACCAAAGCAGCACACAGCTGCAAAACACACACACACACACACACAACGTGATATGACCAGAGCAGCACGCAGCTGCAAAAACACACACACACACACACACACACACACACGTGTTATGACCAGAGCAGCACGCAGCTGCAAAACACACACACACACACACACGTGTTATGACCAGAGCAGCACGCAGCTGCAAAACACACACACACACACACACACCACGTGTTATGAACAGAGCAGCACGCAGCTGCAAAACACACACACACACACACACACACAATGTGTTATGAACAGAGCAGCACGCAGCTGCAAAACACACACACACACACAACATGTTATGCACAGAGCAGCACGCAGCTGCAAAACACACACACACACACACACACACACAACGTGTTATGACCAAAGCAGCACACAGCTGCAAAACACACACACACACACACACGTGTTATGACAAACACACACACACACACACAACGTGTTATGACCAGAGCAGCACACAGCTGCAAAAACACACACACACACACACAATGTGTTATGAACAGAGCAGCACGCAGCTGCAAAACACACACACACACACACGTGTTATGCACAGAGCAGCACGCAGCTGCAAAACACACACACACACAAACGTGTTATGACCAGAGTAGCACGCAGATGCAAAACACACAAACAAACACAACGTGTTATGACCGGGAGCTGAGAATCCATAAGTCATAGGGCCAGAACTGTATAGTCCTGATGGCATCTCATCAACATGGGGGTGCCCACTGATGTGGTGTGTGTGGTGTGTGTGTGTGTGTTACCTGAGCTCGGACTCTGTCCTGTAGAGACAAGTCCTGTGGAGAGAGGGAGGCTCTTCTCTGAGGGGCCTCAGTTTGGAACTCAAAAAACAAGTCATAGATGTAACCAAGTATCCCAGGTAAAAAAACTATTAAAAGTATACGTTTTGAAAGTGTACTAAGTACCGTTTGTACTTTTTTCGTAAAATCCAAGTGTAATTAAGTGTATTGAATTATGTATTAAGTTCAACTTAATACCAACTTGACTATACTTTGAGTGTAATTAGTGTGCTAAAATGGAACAACTTTTTTCAAACTTTAAGTGTTCTTAAGTACATTATACAAAGAGATTTTATGAGCATTCGAAACACAGTTGCAGTACAATTTTGTAACATCCCAAGTGTATTGGAAATGTACTTAAAAGGCATTACAGTATAACTAATAATAGTGTAGTAGTGTATTTTGAATACTCTTATCATCCTCATTTCTATTCATTTGGCATGCTTCTGTAATATTTTAAATTAACTTCAAATGTACTTCCTGACTACAATAAGTGCCTTGAAAGTTTGCAGTTATGTTAATAAAAGTATAGTCTTAAGATACTTTAAGCACTATAAAGGCATACAATTATAATTAGTATTATATTAGTATTATAAATAATATTAGTGTGATTTAAAATTGTACTATTAGTACTCTCCTACCTATTCTGTTACATGACAAATTACACTTTGATTATGAGAAAAACATTTTATTGACATGAATGAAAACAAAACATAATATTCATCCATAACAAAAGTAAAACATTTTCCTGAAAGTTATGGATCTCTTGAGCATATCTTTTCAAGTTGGATGTGGTAACGCGATAAAACTTGCATTTGGGCGTATTATATTATTTCACATGCATAGATTTTTCGAGTGGCTGTTTGGAGCGCTGGTCAGATTCCTCCTAATTTCGCAGCATTTTCTTCCATGCTTGGGGAGCAGTTTCCTCTGAGTGCGTACGTGCAGAGAGAATTTGTGCACACACATTTAATATCTACGTGTGTGAAATAATATATAATATAATACACCCAAATGCATGTTTCATCGCGCAAGTGCTTTTTGCCACTATTGTGTCGCGATACTCTACAGCCTCATTGGTAGACCATCAATTAAATGCAGATTTCATGAAAAACAAAAGTTGTTTACCCTCCTAGGTGAGAGAATTTGCCCTCTAAGCTTGAAATTGTTTACTGGACACCCAGCCTACAAGCCAACAACTTAACAGTCTAACATGGCTAAATTTGTAATGCATGATAATTTATTGCTTATTTGTTTGCAAAGTCTTCTGGCCCAGAAAGAAAACCATGGTGGTTACGGATCATGGCTGAGGAGGAAAGGTACAGCTGGTAGAGTTGTGCAGTGAGTGAACTTTCCTCCCAACACTGAGATGTGGTGGCAAAGGCTGTGGTAGCTAGCGTCCTTACTAGCAAACCATCTTCCAGTCCAAGATGCATAAAGTTTTCAGTGGCAACCCGGGGCTGGACAGCAGTCAAATGCATTGACCTTGGTATTAGAGAATTTGTCTCTGTTGTCTGTGAACAGAAAGAAGATGGACAACATTTTACAAGATAAACAATATTTCACACAGAAATCCATTGGCAATGATGAGATTAATACAGATTATCTGTACCTATTTGCCATTTACTTTTTATGGGTCAAATTGGTATTGACGCCATCCTGGTATGGGTAGACCTGGCCAGGTAGTCTTTCCTTAAAGCGTTGTGCACCTTGGCACCGATATGAGTGCAACCACCCTGTTTTCTGCATTTGATTACCTTAGATTCCTTTGTTTCCAATACAACCGTATTATCGTTTTCGGGTCAAATGGCATTTTAAATGTCGTAGGGGCACTAGCCTATTATTTTGATGCATGAATCAAAATCATCATGTATCAAAATAGTTCTGCCCCTACGACTCCCATTCAAAATGGCATTTGACCCAGAAACGACAATACAGTCAAGCTTAATGGTGGCGCTTCTGTCTTATGCTTTCAAACGAAAGTTTGACTCAGGTACATTCACAAAAAGACCCTAGGTTGCATTTTGGCTTGAGTTATGCTTTAAGAGTAATGGGACAAGGTCCTGGATGAAGAATATTTACCTTTACTGCTGATTATTTGAGGCGTTCAGACATCTCGGTTTCAAAACTGTCCAGGAACACCTGTAAAAACATAGTTAGGCTACAGATTAAAACGAGGTAAATTACAAACACTATGAAATGAACTTGAATGCTCTGTCAAACACAAATAATTTAAAAAAATCTAAATCTATTGCATAAACCAAGGCATAATATCAATCATGTAGCCTAAGCTTCATAGCACTAACTTAGTAGAACACCAGGTTTAATTCCCCCTCTAATATCAATGGTGGAAAAAAACGTTCTACTTCATAAAATGCATGTAATTTCTCCTGTAGACTCATTTTAAAAGATGTCTCCACGATTAAAGAAAAAAACAGCTACAATGTCATTAGCATGCCTAATGAATATGAAGTGTGACTAGCCTAGCACCATCCTCCTTTCTGTGAGTTAACTTAGCCTACACTATAATATTAAAGAACATTGGTGAACTTTAGGCAAACGTTGCTTAATAAAGAACACACTTTCTTCCATCATAGTTTGTCTAACGTTAGTGCTAATAACGCTTGTCAATAATCCCACAAACACAAAGCAGGCTAATGTAACGTTAGTTTTCTTCTTGATAGGGATCTGGTCGACGTTTATGACGTTAACGTTAGTTAAATTAGCTAACGTGATCTGGCATTGCTAGCTTGTACTATCAAGGATAAAAACAAACTCTTGAAAGATTGCTAAGCCATCAATTTAACTTCTCCAAAGACTACCGAAGGTCATAAAGAGTAAGCTACATCAGAATAATTTAACAATATGCTTTGGGACTCACCTGATAACGAATAACTTGGCACTTTAGATCCAACTGGCTTCAGCCCTTGTTATCTCATATGACGAGTCCTTCTGGCTCTGTAGGACCAACGTCTCTGGCATGACTAGAATTTATGGTATCTTTAATTTGGACAAACCTGTAACAATACGTAAACGTATGCATTTTCTGGTCTCTACAGTCCATCTGTCTTGCAAATAAAGTTACAAGCATAGACTGTATAAAATTACATTAATGTTTGCTCACACCACGTTTTGCTCGAAAGCTGCACAGATCCGCCCACTCCATTTCAAATTCAAACAACCATGTTATTGGTCAACTGGACTGCCTATACATTTAACTGTGTTGCCTATAAATTTAACAAAATGCCACATTCATCCTCTCACAACCTCTACTACATCACAAACGTATAGGCTACTACCTTGCTAAGACACAAAATCAACAAAAGAAAAAATATTATTTGATGACCAAAACTGATAGATCAGTGTGTCTAGGCTAGGTTATTGCACATTGCCATCCATGCGGCTGACATATCAGGCCTAACAGCTACACACATTAGTATTTTATTAAAGGTGAGATGACTATGAAACTATACAAATAATGTATTAGGCCTACCAAAAAAATATACTTTCCATAAGTGTACTATATTACAACTCTAAGTATTAGCAATTTAATACACTTAAACTAAATAAACTTCTTTACCATTTAAAATACACTAACAACAAAGTACACTTTTAAAAAGTACATTACAAAAACACTTTGAATATTGCACAATAAGTATATTTAATTTTAATACACTGAAGTTGAACTTAATACTATGACTATGAAACTATACAAACAATGTATTAGGCCTACCAAAAAAATATACTTTCCATAAGTACACTATATTACAACTCTAAGTATTAGCAATTTAATACACTTAAACTAAATAAACTTCTTTACTATTTAAAATACACTAACAACGTACACTTTTAAAAAGTACATTACAAAAACACTTTGAATATTGCACAATAAGTAAATTTAATTTTAGTACACTGAAGTTGAACTTAATAACATCTACTTTGAAGTATACTTTCTAAAAGTACACATTAAACATACTTTACATAAAGTACAAAAAGTGTAAGCATACTTGCTTTATACTTCATGTACTTTAATCATATTTCTAACACACTAAAGTATACTACTTTTTTTACCTGGGATGGCTACTTGATTCTGGATGGACCTGGCAGATTCTCTGCTTAAGGTGTACGCTCGGGCTTCCAAAGCACTTACTGCAAAGACTTTGGCTTTTGGCTGTTCTAGTTGGCCTGTTGGCCAGAGCAAGAAAAAAAAAAAAAAAAAGAGAGAAAAAAAAGTTTGCTGTGTGGAGTTGGATTGCGCAAGCTAAAAAGGGGGTTGAGCAGGGCGGAGTGGGGCACTAAAATCCACCGTCAGCGGCCCGGCCCGAGCCACATAAGAAGCAATAATAGATTGAGAGCGTTTTTCATTCTGACATCAAATGGAATACATCATTCTAGACTCAATATATAACAATTTAGACCAGCACCATTCCTCAGTAACTGAAACCTCACCAATAGGAAAGCAAAATTTGAAATGAGATCCGACCCGTTTCTCCTACACCCCCATTAAGAGAAATAAGAAGCAATAATAAATTGAGAAGGGAAAAGGTATATTTTTAGATCGTACAGTAAGTTGAACTTTAAGTAGGAAATGGTCTGAGACAACAGGACCTGACAAATTGTCTTCCTCTTGTTTCAGCCCAAGTCAAGGTCTCATATCCTGAGGGTTAGATCTCAATAAGAGTTGGTTTATTATTTGTAAGACAAAGAAAAAAAACTTTCAAGACAAGAATTGAATTTGGGCAGCTCTAGGTAGGGCTTAAATTATTATGCTGTATGGTATCCACCAGTTAAGGAGGTTTTCATTCCATGGGTTTTATAACATTAGTGCTTGCAACGTACAGTAAGTGACAACTGTTAAGCCTGTTTTAGACAAAAAAAGTTTCATTGTTTGGTAAGTATAGTTAGTGCCATTAATCTAAATTTGCATGCACCTTGTATGTTCAAGAGTTTACTTTCCAGTGCCTTGCTGATGTTCACTTCAAAGTTGTCCACTTCAAACACATGGTCTGATTCGGATGCAATGGCATGGAGCTGACAGATAGACAGATAGATATCAATCAGTGTTTACAAATTATAAAAATGGATATGGAGCAATGGTGTGTGTGTGTGTGTGTGTGTTAATGACGACAAGGTAACAGATACGTCGAACAGGAATATCATACATAATGCCCCTCAAGAAAAGCAAAGCAGAAATACATATAACTTTAGAGGAAAAGTCTCTGGGGAGATCTGACATCACATCCCAACAAATCCTATATTTAACTTTGAGACTCAAGCTGTACTGCAGGCTAATTTAAATGTACAACTTTTCAATTTTGCCCCCATTTCTTAGGAATTTAAGATATCATTTTACGTAAATGTAACAATTTAACTTCACTGTAATTTCTCACACTGAAAGACCATTCTAGAATGCCATTGACACCAGAAACAATAACTAAGATAACTGTACAGTACACAGTAAATCGGCCAGTGTTAATTTTACTCTATGGGTGTTAATTTTAACACTATTCCAGAGTTTATGTAATCCTCACTCAGTGTTAAAATAACACTTGCCATAGTGTTGCCGTATTAACACTAGCCTAGAGTTTCATAATTAACTCTATCAGAGTTAAAATTAACTCTATTGGAGTGTATCATTAACTCCATCAGTGATTCATAATTAACTCTATTGGAGTAATTAATTAGTTTCTAGAGCCATATATTTATCAAAATAAACATACTAAACAAACCACAGCAAATTAATTACTTTTCTTTTTTTATTAACATTTGCCATGATATGGCTCAAATCAATGTGCAGAGGGACAATATATATGTCAAAGTTTGGTCCATAAGCATTTTGTTGAGCAAAGGCCTTATACTCATACAAATCATTGACTTTAACAATAAAACAATGTTCCTCACAATCCATAACCACATATGCATGAAAATGCTCTGCAACACTGAGTAAACATTTCATAAACAAGAAATAAAACAATATAATCAAGAGTTTTTTACAATTTCACAAACTTGTGTTTTGCTTCAAACCTATTACTAGAGATGTGCAATAATGGGCCAATTTTCCATAAGCAAGACAGATAATGCACCATGAAGTGATGTTACATGTGGGTATACCCAAAGTCCTTTTAGGCAAGTCCCTCCACTCAGCAGCCATATTGCAACGCATTTTGGGCACTTTCGGCAGGCTTCACAACACCAATCTTGCTCCAGCGGCAAGATCACAACACATGATTGGCACAATCAATGTCTTCACAACACACCACATGATTGGCTCAATGTATTTACATGTCCACGTTTTACCACGGAGGGGGGTGTGATATATGTAGACAACACCATACGTTACAAACTAACCCCATGCATTTCTATGGAGGATTTTTTGAGTGCTGTGTCTCCTCATTAGAAAGTCTACCTCCTTAAAAAGCTCATGGTGTTCATGTATTCCAAGGCTCCCGAGCTGTTCTTGACCAAACGCTACGACACTCGTTGCTTTAGGCGCCAGGCCAGATAGCCCGTCCCTCTTCCAGCATCGTAGAAGTGTTCCTGCAAAATAATGTGGGCAAGAACTATGAATATCCAGATCAATAGTTGAACATTATTATTATTATATATAACCTTAAATGGAAATGAGTAAAATCTTACATAGCCATTGGTGGAGTAAGGATCCCTGACATTAGGAAACAGTCACAATGCCGAGTGCATATCTTTTTCCTTGACTTCGTACTGGTATCCTAAAAACAATAGGAAAATTATATTAGATATATTCAGACAACATTACAAGCTATAAAATGGAAGTGATTAAACATGGATTATGGATAAAATATGGACTTAACGCTTCTTGCCACTAAAATATGCTTAAGTAATATTACATTACATTAGGCTAACACATTTTTAACCAAAGCGACTAACATGGTAGCAGTTTAAGTTTTAAAGCAATTCTCTCAACAATTTTAGGACAATTTAAAAACAGTAGAGTACAGTAAGAATAAGTGCATCAGTGAGTGCTGTTTTTAAACAGTTGAGTGTCAGTTCAAGACAGGTGGTAAGTACTAGGATCAGCAAGACTTGTTGTAAGTAGTGCTATGAGAGGAGATGTTTTCTAAAGAGCTGGGTCTTCAGGAGTTTTTTGAAAATGGAGCCACTGTGTAGTTGGTAATAGATATCCCTACAGCTAAGGTTCTACCTTATAGCATTTATCAACCCCACAATCACCAGTTCAATATTGTTTTTACACAGCAATTCTACTACCTAATACCTGGATTAAAATACATTAATTTAGGGTTTTCTTGTCACTCTGCAGGCAGGTTGTGTGAGGCTATATGTGCACACTAATGATTTTTCATTTTATTTCACATTACATTATTCACCCTATTACATGCACTCTATTTTTCTCACTCAAACAGTCAATTGTGATGTTATGTTACAATGTTCTCTCACTTTGAATGAATGGAACGATAACATTGGATCAATGTAAAAATTGCACTACCACTGAAAAGTCTGAGTAGGGATGTCCTGAGATAACCCCACTCATGGAATCCCTCTCGTTTAGTCAGAAAAGAGTTAATAGTTTGACTGGACCTAACTGTTGTATAGAATTAGATTAATTTATTCAAAACAAAACATACCCATGGACCAGGATATTCAGAAGATGCCTTCTTGTACAGTGTGTCAAGGTGCTCTACTATACTCCTCCATTATTTCCTCTCCCATTTAACTCTTCTCCAGAACCTCCTGGACCATCTATGCGTAAAAAAAGAAACAATAACAGTGATACACTTGTAAAGAGAAAACTTACATGCACCCTCTAAAAAGTGTAAATCCAGAGTACAAACAAGAAAGCTAAGGGGGCAGCTAGAACGTCAAAAACAAATGCTATTTAATACCACTGATAGTGCTCAAAATATAATTACACTTCTGTGGTTGTGTGATGAGGGTCTCTACAGACAAACAGAAGTATTGTAAACTTGGAAAGTGTACAGAGAGATTATAACAAGACCTGTATCTGAAGGAAGCAAATTGCTTGGCCGTGTTCTAGTAGCATGAAATCAGTGGGATTTTGATCTTGCAGCACTGGATCTGCAAGCAGATCTGACTGAATCTAATAAACATACTTTTACGTTCAGCCAGATCTGTGCAGAGCTGCAAGATTGAATGTGCCCACTGATTTGACACTACCGGAACACAAAGCCAGGCTTCTGCATTTTGGAGACGAGAGACAGACAAGGATTTCTCCTAGTGATATTTTAATTTTAAATGCTCACCTGTTTGGCCTTTTTCTGCTGAATCTCCTATGGCAGAGGTGTTCTCTTCTTTTGCACCAGTGGATTGATGTGCCTTGTTTGAAGAACAAGAAGAAAAAAATTGGAATCTTAAAGGGCTGCTTTAAGAAATTCGGTCTCCGATTTTATTTCACTTAATTCAACTAAAGGGTGACAAAATCTTTTTTTTTTTTTTAACCATACCCACTTTATTTGGCATGAACAACACATTTCACAATTTTCTTCATCAGGTTTGAACGTGAACCTAAAGCCTTCACGCCAAATAAAGTCAACAAAATATACCCTCCAGTGTGCGATTTATACTAGTTTTTGACTTTTTAATAGTTATACTGCACACCATCAGCACCTGCAAAAGGGCTGTGCACAGGGATTTTGAACTTTGATTGATTTCAAATGTATTTCTTAAAAAGGATCATAAGGATCTGCATTAACTCCAGCCAGGATACAAAGTGTGCGTGTGAAATCATTAAGAAACATGCCTAAGGTCAGGCTGATTCATAGTCTAAACAAGCTAGAAAAAAGAAAGAAAAAAAAGTTGCAATATGGCTGCCGAGTGGAGGGACTTGCCTAAAAGGACTTTGGCTAAACCACATAAAACCTCACCTTCTCGAATTAAACTTTGAAAGGAAAAACCAGGCTGCAGTTTGAGGTACTTTTTTCTCCATGGTACTGGACATTGATGAGCATTTTGCTGACCCTGTTAAAACAAAGAAAATGATTACATCAATACAAGAACAACAATGATTTGACTATCAGCAGTATATCAACTAACCAGCAAAGGACTTCTAAACTTTATTCTGACATTATTTACCACAGGTTACCAAATGTTTCAACCGCAAGTGTTTTGTCTTAAAATATGTTCATATAATCCCTACTTTTTAAGCAACATGACTGGTAATAACTTAAATAATTTCATTAGGCAGTAAACTCGTCTACATTTTACCATATCCATAAAAAAACTGCTCATAATTTCAGAGAATAAACATGTCTTATTCTGCTCAGCTGTAACGTTATGCCTGATGGACTGAATATCCTTATGCACGTGCTTGCAAGCTATTGAACCACAATTTCTACAAATATCTAAAATTAGTATCAGCTAGCTAACTTCTATACTCTTTGGCTTACCTGCACCCTTTATAAGTTAGGAAACAAAGAAATTGATCTAACCCAAATAAAGCCAAAAGACTAACAGAAACTAATACCAGTGCCATACAGAGAATGGAGACTGCACCAAACCAACCAGGCTAACGGTTACCTTACACCTCTGTTTGCTACAAATGCCTAACAGTTAAACGAATGCCCTCGTGGTCTCAGCTAATGTTAGCTAGCAGCAATTTTTTTATAACAAAGCAATAGTGTTCAGTTCAACCAAACGTCAATGAGTTGACAGACTGTTATAATTAGTCAGTCAACAGATCCATTTGTGCCAGGTGAGCATTTGGCAGCACACTAACGTTAGATCGCTATGAACAGTGGAGTTCTGGCTGTAACTAATGTTAATCAGCTAGGCTACGTTAGCATGTTAGAGCTATTCCCTCAGTGGGTATTCAAATTCCAACCGCCTTTTCGAATTTCAGAAAGGACTTTAAGACGTTGTCGACTCCAATATTATATTAATGTCAGTTTACAGTTTAAGTATTACAAATTAACATAAACTTAACCATTTCAATTTGATAAGGTTATAACCCACCGAAGTTATGTTAGCTTGCTGGATGTTTTACCAATCATTTTCTGAGCTAGCTAGTGCTAGCGACCTTGCTACTAGCTAGCGACCAAGCTAACGTCACCAATATTTCATAGTAGGTAAAACACGTTGGTATGAAAACATATCCCTGTGATGTGACATTACTTAATTGTGTATTTGTCGTAGTTTTCATGCTAGCTTACAGAAATATAGGGAACAAATGAATTTACCTTTTACTATCCCACGATGTACTTCAATGGCGTCCATCTTCTTTTCGTAGTTTTATCACACCACAACGCCACTGATATAAAGTTGAGGGAGTGTGCAACTGGCAGGCTGACTGCAATGATGTGCACTAGAGTGGTTGTACATTGAGAGAGCTCACTAGTAACATATTGCCATATTTGTATACAAATAAACTGTGTGCATAAAAGCCTTAGATATTTTACTCCAACTCCCATGAGCCTATAGTTTTGGATAAAAATGTTGCTTAAAGTCAAATTGTTGTGCATGGCACTAACAAAGATCAGTGGATCAACAGAGAGCACACATACTGATGGAAGCAGGTGTCTGTGCTGTGCTTTTGCATACTGTGGATAAACAATACAAAAAGTGAATATGAACATATAAGGTAGCATCTCATACCACAATAGCGTATCTAGTAATCTTTTGCCCATCAGCCTCTGCTGTGACACTGGGATATTCTGAAGTATTATGGATTTCCCCATCTATGATGGTAATGAGGATCCTTTTGGCACCAGGTCTTGCTCCAGCAAAAGAATTAAATATATATTTCCTGTGTAAATAAGTATAGATTCATGATGTACACTTCAAATGATCATAATAGGCCTACTAACTATTATAAGTTCTTCATCAACAAACAAATCAATAATTAGTGCCTATGTCAAATTTATCAACTTCCAATACACTTTTTTTTTTACAGTTTTGATGAAAAACATTCTGTAAATTTGAAAAAGTAGAAAGCAGAAAAAAGTTTCAAAGTAAAGGTTTGTGGCAAATGTCTAGTGCAGCAGTTAACAGATTACGGTATCAGAAGTCCTTATTTCAGACTTACACAACTTTCCCAACACCGTATCCAGGGTTTGTGCCTCCTTGCCTCTGGATCATACTGTCCACCTGCTTTTCAAATCCTGTTCTATTGAACTGATTGAAGTTCACATGTATGGTCATATGGTCAGAGTACTGTGCAAAGGCAAACTGTGGGGAAAAAAATACTGCTTAATACATGTACATCTACACAGCTTATTCATAGTTTATTTAAAGCTACTGGACCAATAATATTGAATCAGGCACGAGTGACTTACTAAGGTGTCATATGGCAGGAGACTCCGGGTCACATTCTTTACAAATTCCTTCATGAGAATGAACTGGTCTGCTTTCACACTCGTAGATCCATCCAGAAGGAAGACAATATCTGCAGGCACTGAAGAGAAAATATTACAAATGAATTTGGTATGAGTAAATAGTTCTTATAGTTTGTTATTTGACCAAGAAACATTTACTTACAAGTTCCAATTATGGTGTGTATTTTTTTTGTGAATGTTTAACAGACTTTTCACTATAGCTGTGCTCTAAAGTCTACAACCTCTGGCAACAATTATATAATCACAACTTTTGGAATATAAAACAATACACGGCCTTAATGTGCACACGCAAACCTTTCATGTGTAGAATTTTTTTAAAAGTTTAGTTTCATGAGCTCACGTAAAACTCTCATGTGCTCACACGAAACCTTTATGTGCAGAATTTTCTTTTTTTTAAAGTTTAGTTTCATGTGCTCATGTGAAAGTTTCAGGTGCGCACATGAAAATATATTTTTTTTGCTCATGTCCCCTTAGGGGCTCTGTAGTTCTTGGATGTTCATTCAGCTGTTTTATTTTGTAGAAAAAAAATAAGACAAACCATGCACGGGAGTGCCTCAAATATTTTTCTCTAACGGATGAGCATTCTGGATTTGTGAAACCTAGCTAAAAAAAAAATACAAAAAATTTAGTCATTTAAGACAATTTTGCAGATCATGTAGAGCAGTGTTTCTCAAAGTGTGGTCCAGGGACCACTGGTGGTCCGCAAGCTATCCCAAGTGGTCTGCGAGCAGATGTGGTAAAATATAATATAAATGAGTCGTTTGCAATATTGAACCAACTTGTATGTAAATCCAAACAGTTCTGCAACATTGTCTATGTAAGATATGCCAGTTTAAATCATATGAATCCTCTGACACAATAAGCAAAGTGCAAAGACAATAAGCAAGGTGGTTCAGTGAGTAGGCCTATTGTGTAGGCTAATATACTGTTGAAGTAGGTCTGATCTTTTTTTTTTTTTTTTTTTTAAGTTAGGTGGTCCTTGAGTTTCTTTTTTATTGGTTAAGTGGTCCTTCGTCTGAAAAAGTTTGAGAAACACTGATGTAGAGGGAAACAAACAAACAAACACATAATTAGTATTTTTTTGCACCTTCTCTGGCTTTTTTTCACAGCTTGATTCTCTGAGGCATAGACTTCACTAATGTAGCAATCTTGATCAGATTCCAACTTGAATGGCAGTTGATAGATCAGCTTTGTGGGATGGAGCCTTATCATGCCCCATTTCTTCAGTTTCCACATTACATTTGATTGGAATTGAGATCCAGACTGTTTGCTAGCCATGCCATGGATTTGATATGTCTTTCCTGAAGAATGTTTTAACATTCTTTGCTCTATGGCAAGATAAAGAATCATTCTGGAAAATGACTACCTTATTACCAAACTAGAATGACAAGTGTCCAAATGTATACTTGTGCATTTACCCTAGAAATAATGACATGCAAGCCCATATCAGTGACTAAACTTTCTTGTTTTCTTTAGACGGCCATCTTTGTATTTTCCATTGGAACGGCACCAAACAAAAGTTCCAGCATAATTTCCTTGCCACAGAGCTTTGGGTGAAAAAGGGATATTCAGAAATGAATCACAATCATCCACAATTGCTTCTCTTGAGCAGTAATTTGAAAAATATAAAGATGGTGGGTAAACAAGTTTGGTTGCCTGTAAATACAGAGGTGAATAAAGTCAGAATGTCTTAAATAAGAAATATGTCTCAGATATTGCACATAGATTTATCTCTAATTCATTATAAAACAAATTATTAAATGAGCAATATTTTTACACAAATTGTAATCTCTTTATATTTATTGGAATTCATGAAATCTTTGTGCTATGGTTTTGTAAGATTATTTCTTGCATTCTGAGGCCCAGCATTTGTCTAGCTTGGGTTGTGGACAGATTTATGGTAAACAAGTTTGGTTGCCTTTAGTGAATAAAGTGTCCAGTCATTACATTTATTTTCCAGTTATGGTTTGGTAAGATTATTTCTTGCATTCAGCATTTGAGCTGACAGACTGCTAGTGTCCTCATTACACTTTGATATGTTTCTCTGCTAGTGAAAGAGAATTATTTTGAATAGAGTATCCCAATGTCAGTCAAATTTGCTGTAGTTAAGTAAATTCGTCTGCAAATTTCAACATACAGATATGATGGATGTATAAACTCTGTTACCTTGGTTTGGACAATTTCCAATCACCCCGGTTAGACAGATAAAGTTGTGAATATAGGGATGTCAGGTACACATTTCTAAACCTTAATATTTGTTAAAATATCTATCTACATCTATATCTGTGCATGATTTAGAGAATGGGACACAGATGAGCTCATCACATCTAAAGAGCAGAAACGAGCAAATGCATCTAACGAATGTAGTGAGCTGGCACTGTGTCAGCTGTGATGTATAAAAAGGCTTTCACACATCTCCCAGGAAGCAGCCACAGTACTCATCTAGTGCAGTAGCCGCACATGCCAGATGGAGGCTCTAGACCTTGTAGATTGAGCATTGAGTCAATAAGGCAATGTGATGGCCAATGAAATAATGTGACAAGCCAATTAGATAAGTGCACATCTTATTTCCTAGCACAGGTCATTAAAACACCAGTTCACATGCAAGTTAGTCTAATAAATGGGTTTAGGCCATTGACATAGATGCATCTTGACACACATGTTGCTTGTTCACTTGTGTTTGAGGTCGTTTCTTAATAGAAGATTTATAAAGGTAGGCTACTTTAATACAGTAACTATACATGTACTTCATTATCCACCACTTTGAGAGTGAACTTCAGGCAAAGAAAATGTCCTTGCTTTAAGCCTTGCAATAGCCTAACCTATGTATGGTGCTACCCACTGCATGACAGGCCTATAAATATTTGCCTAGTGTCTCTGGTATCTTATTTCACAAATTGTTTCAGTAATTTAGACATACTTGGAAAAGGCAGTTAGATAGTGTTGGATATTAATATTCTTTTATATCAACTAGTAGTTCTAGCCAATTATGCAGGGGAAATACCGATTCATAACATCTGACTAAATTCATCTTATAAGGGGTCTGGGGAACACTGTGTGGGCAGGTGACTTTCCAAGCCTATGGAGTTTTGATATTATTCAAACAAAGGTTAATCGGAATGATAAATAGTTATTAATCGGTTATCTAAAATTGAAAATGACGTTTTCACTCCGGAACAATTGGTTTTGCTCCCGTTTTCAGTTACGTCCTTCCAAAAACTGTGTTTGTTTCCGGTTTTCATTTTCATTCTTTGAAATTCCGTTTCTAATCCCTGCTAAAGATATTTGGCCTAGTGGGGGTTGAAGTAAAAACTTCCAAAGTAGTAAATAATTGAATTAGATATCCATACCCAGTACTTTGTTACTGTCCACCAGTGTGTGTGTTTGCATGTTTATTAGTGTGGTGGTAGATTAATAATTACATTCTTGTTATGTACATTTTAAATTGTTGTATTATAATAAATAAATAGAATGTAAGTAAAGACTGTATAGTGATTACACAGAGAAAGAAATTCACATATTAAGACCCACACCATCCAAAACGCCAGATACATCTCCGATTTGCCTCCCACCTCATGTAATGTAGTGTAGAGAACAAAACATATTCAATGAAATCTGTAGAATTTGAATAATGTCCATGGTCCCCCTCCTGAAACCCCATGCCACCCCTTCGCTACCCCAGGAAAAAAAATCTCTAGATCCGCCCCTGCTGATTGATTTAATAGTTGACCACTAAATGATTAATCAAGTTTATTGGATGCTTAGACAAAGGTTGGACCGGTCCCTAAACGGGTCAGTTTAACAATCCCATTTCTTACATTGTATATGCACTCTGCACATGCTACATATACAGATCAGCACAATGTGATATGGTGAACGTGTACACACTCTTACCTTGTACCACCTGTGTAGACGTAGAACAACCTGTAGAGGCCGGGCACTGCAGAGGCGGGCACTGCAGAGGCTGTAGAGGAGGGCACTGCAGAGGAGGGCACTGCAGAGGCTGTAGAGGCGGGCACTGCAGAGGCCGGCACTGCAGAGGCTGTAGAGGCTGCAGAGGAGGGCACTGTAGAGGAGGGCACTGCAGAGGCTGTAGAGGAGGGCACTGCAGAGGCTGGCACTGTAAAGGCTGGCACTGTAGAGGAGGGCACTGTAGAGACTGTAGAGGAGGGCACTGTAGAGGCTGGCACTGTAGAGGGCTGGCACTGTAGAGGATGTAGAGGAGGGCACTGTAGAGGAGGGCACTGTAGAGTCTGCAGAGGTGGGCACTGTAGAGGATGTAGAGGAGGGCACTGCAGAGGAGGGCACTGTAGAGGCTGTAGAGGAGGGCACTGTAGAGGAGGGCACTGCAGAGGAGCGCAATGTAGAGGATGTAGAGGCTGGCACTGTAGAGGCTGTAGAGGCGGGCACTGTAGAGGCTGTAGAGGAGGGCACTGTAGAGGCTGTAGAGGAGGGCACTGCAGAGGAGGGCACTGTAGAGGCTGTAGAGGAGGGCACTGTAGAGGAGGGCACTGCAGAGGAGGGCACTTTAGAGGTTGTAGAGGGGGGCACTGCAGAGGAGGGCACTGCAGAGGCTGTAGAGGAGGGCACTTTAGAGGCTGTAGAGGAGGGCACTGTAGAGGAGGACACTGTAGAGGATGTAGAGGAGGGCACTGTAGAGGAGGGCACTGCAGAGGCTGTAGAGGATTGCACTGCAGAGGAGGGCACTGTAGAGGAGGGCACTGTAGAGGCTGTAGAGGAGGGCACTTTAGAGGCTATAGAGGAGGGCACTGTAGAGGAGGGCACTGTAGAGGATGTAGAGGAGGGCACTGTAGAGGCTGTAGAGGAGGGCACTGTAGAGGAGGGCACTGCAGAGGAGGGCACTGTAGAGGCTGGCACTGCAGAGGCTGTAGAGGAGGGCACTGTAGAGGAGGGCACTGTAGAGGCTGTAGAGGTGGGCACTGTAGAGGAGGGCACTGCAGAGGCTGTAGAGGAGGGCACTGTAGAGAAGGGCACTGTAGAGGCTGTAGAGGTGGGCACTGTAGAGGAGGGCACTGTAGAGGCTGTAGAGGTGGGCACTGTAGAGGATGTAAAGGAGGGCACTGTAGAGGAGGGCCTTTTAAAGCAGGGGTGCCCTTCAAGTAGAGGATGGCACAGTAGACAAAGATGGTGGATGTTACATTTAGTCCTTTGGCAAACCTTTTTACCCACATCAACTTACAGCAACTGTACAAGTGCGTAAACCTTGAGATATTATGTATTCTAATGGATACGAAGATATGAATTAAGCCAATTCTAAAAGTACAAACACTTCAAAAATGGTTCTGGTATAAATCAGCAAAGGTTGAAGCATTTAAAAACAAATTGAAGTATTTTTCAGTCGGACATCTATCTAATAGAAAATATCCTCAGTAATGGGGAAGCCTCACCAATAGGAAAGCAAAATTCAAATGTATAATTCAAATGGCTAAGATGTTTTGACTAAAACTTGACTAACAAAAATGATATTTGAATGACTAAATATGACAAAGACTAAAAAGGACATTGTGTCACAAGACTAAGACTAATACTAAATTAAAAATAGGTGACAAAATTAACACTACTTTTTTGAGAGCATGGTATATGTCACCGAATTGGAGTAATTCGCCTTATTCACCCGGAGGCCAGAGCGAGGCAACAGGGTACACTTGTAATTACACCTCAGTCCAGCAGATGGTGCTAATGCACTCCGTTTGCAAACTGCCAAAAAAACTCACTGAAGAAGAACAGGTCAGTGAACCCTTCTTTTTCGGTGAGCTTTTTTTTTTGGCAGTTTGCAAACGGAGTGCATTACCACCACCTGCAGGACTGAGGTGTAATGGCAAGTGTACCCTTTAGCCTCGTTCTGGCCGCCAGGTGAATAAGGCGAATAAGGATGCCTGTGACCAGGCAGCTATAACTTTTTTTATATATATATTTTTGGGGGCTTTTATGCTTTTATTGCGGATAGGATAGTGGAGAATGACAGGAAGTGAATGGGAGAGCGAGTCTGGGTGGGATCTGGAAAGGACCACGGGGCGGGAATCTAACCCGGGTCGCCGGCGTACGGTGCAGGTGCTCCAGCCAGCCAGTTGCGCCACAGCTGGGGCCTGGCTATAACCTTTTTTTTAAATTAAGGCAGTAGGCAGTGGAAACAATCAATGAGGCAAGGGACTCAAAATCTTTGTTATAGATGTATTATAAAATGAATAAATAACAATTGTCAATTGACCATTTACTTGCTTGGCCAGGTGGGGGCACAAGGCATGGCAGGCCCATTGGGCGTCATTATAATCATATTATATACACCCGAAAAATGTATGACCATTCATTTTAAGCAAAGAACATTACATCTGCTACACTTCCTGGTTGGCCAGATGGTGGTGCTATGTTAGCCATGGAAATTACACATGTGAATATCATCACAATGATGATATTCAATATTTTGTAAAGTTTCAGATCAATCAGTTAAGGTATTGCCCATTTCTGGCACATTTCCTGCTTGGCCAGGTGGTGGCGCCAGGAAAGCAGGCCGATTGGGTGTCTATATATCATCATAATCATAATATCTATTAACCTGAGAAGTTTCAGGGTGTTCATTCAGATTACTTTCTGCTACTTTACATTTTACTGTGATGGTAGTCAGTAGGTGGCGCTACACTACAATTACATAGGCTACGAAGATGCATCTGAAAGTGACCAATTTACCACAAACATTTTGTGATCTATTGCGCAACGGTTGAGAAGTGATCCTAAAAAGTTGTTTTCATGTTACTGGATGTGGGGTGGTGGGGAAGGGGGGGCATTAATAAGTGTCCATTTCATTATAATATTCAGATTTATCATAAATAATTGAACACACACATGTATTTTAAGTTCCGCTTATTTAGTTCCGCTTAATTAGTTACTTTAAGATTTGTAACTGAGTAACTCATTTAGTTACTTTACAATAAACATGCAGATAATTATGCCTGCATATAGTTTCCTTTAAGTGTAAGAGACAGAGGAGGAAACCAATTTGGAATTTTTCCGGTCAGCTAGTTTCCTCCAATTGATCAACCCAAATGCCTACCCACTGGAGTGCAACCTGGGAGACATAAACCTCATGCAGATTGATGCCATCTCGGTCCCATACACAAAGCTCTTTGTTGGGTCCTGCACCGCTACTCCCAGTGCTGACCTAAACAATGCTCTGTCCTACACCATCATTAGAGCGATGGTTCGGAGTAATTTCACCCTAGGGTCCTTTGCACCATGACCCCGAGCCAAACACTCTCCCAGAACCTGTTTTCCCTTGGTCGAACCCTGGTCGAGTAGCGCTGTCAGAAACTAATGACGTTCTGCAGTCGTAATGGAACCAACTTTTATCTTGTAAATTACCCCACTAATAATGCCCTGAATGGTATGAAACTTCTACAGTAGTACAACTATGACCTTTAGTCCAATAACTAGGCATTAGAAAGTTTGTAAGTGCACCAGGAGTTTAGTAAAATAATACTGGCCTGATGGCTTCTACTCTCGGCTACCACCGCTATTGCTGCATCGACGTCACTTCCGTGATGGGTCGCTCGACACACAGTCCCGACACACGTCTCGAGCTTGCGAAACACTAGTGCTTCGAAACACCGCTTCGGAGCCTATCTTGAAATGAGGTTGTCACATGACCTATTGAAACGAAGCTTCGTTACCTCACTGACACATCATGCAGGTCTCAAAACACAGCACAGACTCACCCAAATAAGTAAACTGTTAATGCATTAAACAATTATATACATAATGTCTAACATAAGTCTGTGTATCCCCCATCCTCATGCTCTGGCCAGTATCAGGCTCTTACGGGCACATCTGTTCCACATGAATGTAACTTTAGCCAGTATGCTAGGCTATATGTAGCCTACATTAGTAGCCTAAACAACGTCAAGAATAGTGCCTATGAAGGAGCTTTTAGCTCGGGTTGACTGCACGCTCGACTCCCGATCCGGGATAGTAGCCTACTGTTCGCGGGTTCAAGTCCGACGCGTGTAGGCAGATACTAAAGTTCATATTTTTAAACGTACATTTTCCAAAGCTGGTGATGTCTTCAGTAAAAAGAGCCGATTAAGCGCCAGCACAGCAGAACAAATCATATTCTGAAATAAAAACATTTGTATTTGAGTATTCGTGCTTTGAGTATTTCTGCAAATTCATGCATGTCTGTAATGTTGGTGTAGGGATTTTTATTGACAACCAGATGGCATTGTGGAGTAGTGTGTCAAAAGCTTTGAAGCATCAAACCAGTTTGGCTGTAGAAGCGCCACTGTTTCAAAAGCCTCGCTCGGCACGTCCCTAGTCACTTCCGTGATTTTGGAAAAGCCCGTCCAGACAGGACTCTGACCGAACAAAACAGAGAGACAATCTGACAAAGAGAGGGTAGAAATACACAGACCAATTAACAGAAAGACAGATGACTGGACCAGACTAACAAGACAATAACAGGGAACAGGTGTGCGCAGAAACGGAGGGAAACTGACGAGACAGGAAGTGCAGACCATATAAGGGAATGGGTGGAGACAAAGACACATGACAGCAGACAGGTAGGACCATAGACAGGGCAAAACCCAAAACGATCTGATTAAGGTCACTACCAAACTTTTCTTAATTGATTCTATAGTACTTTTTCGCGTAGAATCCATTTCTGCTTGGGACATTTTTATATCACGCATAGTTAATGAGATAATTTGCATATTTGAATACATTAGTGAATATACATGCATAATAAAGAAATGTATTGATAATATGGCTGTGAATAGATAAGTTAATGACTTTATGGCAAAATAGTATTCAAATTGTATCAAATATAACAAATGATCATACAAAAGTATGTTTTTAGATAGGATATTGCAGTTACATTATGCAAATTAGATTTTTTTAACCGTTTTTGTTCATGTCCCACTTCACCTTTACAAGAACATCATTTTTGAATGTTTTTACTTAATTAGTGCAAATATACACTCTTTGCATTATTTTGTGAGAGCTAAATTGCATATAGGCATCATTTTGTTGGCTAATTTGCATGCAAGAATGGGTCTGTGAAGAAATATTCATATTGTTACAAATATGGTTTTCATGCTGTGTTGTAACTGATCTTCCCCTCCAGTTGTCCACTTAATTTAGTAATAGTAAAACACTTAGTAAATAGTATACAGTAATAGTAAATATCCATTTTTTTATATCACGCATAGTTATAATGAGCTATTTTGCATATTTTGACTAATTAGCAGAAATAAAGGGTATCGATTGTCCCACTTATGTTTGGGTGACATTTTATGATTAGTTAAAGAATATTCTATTTCTTTCAGGTGTAAAGTTATCTGCAGTGTAAATTCTGGTCATGTTTATATTAGTAAATTTACATAAATAATGCATATGTAACAAAAATGCCAATGCAGACTCATAGTAAACACATAGCAAGCTCTTGCAACCCATTTCAGTGATCAAATGTTTAATGTCCTCCGGCAGATCTTTCATCAGATAAGCTTCCATATCCTTCACTTTCCTTTCGATCAATTCAGAACATCCTCAGTAACATTATGGGCTCTAATACTATCAAAAGCTCGGCGCAAAGTGTGTTGTTATCAAGACGCAAAGCTTATTCTGATTGTACAATCGAGTTTTTCACCATGCGTCTCTTTTATTGAACAATGCGCTCAGGGGTGTGCCAATTAACTAAGGTGTGGCCTCGAGGCGCATATGGAGCACAGCTGAAGACGCACTGTCACTAGATGTAAGCAGTAACTCCTCTGCAGGATAAATGTCCTTTAAATGTCCTTTTGGTATTTTGTTCAGTCATTCGAACATCATAAGGTTAAGTGTTGCTTTTTACAAGGCTATGTTTTCGATGGCAACCCATTGTCAGTCAATAGTGAAAGTAGTTAACTGTGTATAACTGTTTTGTCTTTGACAATGACACCACAGTGAAGTTAGTTTCACTTTGCCAATGAGTTCAAATAACAGACGAATGCAGAAGCATGTAGCCTATACTCTGCTAGGTTTTAGTAAAGCATTGTTTAGTGGAATACCTGTTCCACAAGGGTCTCGCATTCAAGCAGATTCCTTCAACTGTGCTGCTGACTATGAAAATACCGATGCGCTGTTTGAAGTTGTGCTGCTTGCTGTTGAAGGGAATGAAAGATGTCATTCTCATTGGTTTAAAGGATATTACGCCCAAACCACACCCATGACTGATTAAGAAAGACCAACCTTTTTGCTCTAGGCACCGACGTTTGATAACAGTATAAGTATACTTATACTGTTATCAAACGTCGGTGCCTATATATATACATGTGCCTATATATATATGCCTGTATATATACTCGTATGATCCCGTGAGGGAAATTTGGTCTCTGCATTTATCCAAATCCGTGAATTAGTGAAACACACTCAGCACACAGTGAACACACAGTGCCTTGCTCAAGGGCACTTCAGTCGTTCCTACTGGTCGAGGTTTGAACCGGCAACCCTCCGGTTACAAGTCCGAAGTGCTAACCAGTAGGCCACAACTGCCCCCCAACACCACTGGACTGGACAAACCTTGAAATTTGTTTAAGCTATTTGTCTTTGACCATGAGTTTTAGATCGCCAAAATATAGCCCAATATTTCAATTTTTCCATTTCTTCTCTGTCCAGTGTAGTCTCTGAGCGGCTGTAAGGGAAGGCAAAGATGTGGTTTGGGCGTCACATGCAATAAACCAATCAGAGCATCTTCTCTATTATAATGGCTGATTTGCCAGGTGCAACAGGAGTGGTTCACAGCCGATGAGACTGACGTTCTTGTCAGGGCCGTAAAAAACAGAGAAGTGGCATTGAATGGGGATGGGAGAATACCACCCAAATTAGCTTTGGTTAAATAGGCATGGGAGGAAATTGCCACAATTGTTTTCATGGCTGGCATTTTTCTTTGTACATGTAAATAAAGAAATGTCACAAAGACACACTTTCCGATATTTTGAGCTCACTCTCACTGAATCACGAGGTTATGAATGCATGGTGATAGTTTTGCAATGTAGTCTAACATTAGACCGAGATTACTTTGCTTCACTATACCTCACTATAGACGATGCATCTCTTCTGTCAGATAAGCTCTCTCCGTGCTGCTGCTGGGGCATTTGGGTTAAATGGCATTGGCACATGCAGTTCAACATCACGTCTCCTTGAGTCCTCTAATATTTGCTCATTTATGTCATCAGCACATCCATGATTAATGGAAATGTTGTGTAAAACACAACATGCCACAAAGAATGCTGCGAGTTTTTTCGTACTGTACTGTAAAATGCTACCCTGGAAATCCAGAGTTCTCGCAAAAGCACAATCTGAATTGTCTCTGCGAGACACTCTGACAATGAGTAATGATGCATGTTACTTTTACCCCTTGCATCGCGAGGAACCAATCATGTTGGTGTAGATGACGACAATGCTGCAATGAATCAGTCAGTAAACATTGGTCGTAGTGTTACCCAATTGCGTGCAGTGAGATTTTAAAATGCATGCTTTGTGCTGGCCCTCGAGTTGGACCATTTTAATTATTCGTGGCCAGACCCTTAATCTTTCTAGATTACCAGGGTCATGATTTTCCAGGCTAGTAAAGTGCCTCCTGACCTATCCGAACACCTGAAGTGCATCTTCAGTATGCGGAATGTTCGTTCAATTACACTGCGTGTTTGTGTGTGTTTTCGATTAAAATTCGATTTTTTGATCACTGAGGGAAGGATAGGTCTGTCTGGACCGGCAGACCCTGTCGCTCCCGCGTCTAATTCTCTGCCCCAAGACGTACATCTCACTCTGCAATAGAAGAATTATGAGCAAGCGCATCTTAACCAAATTGTGTACACGCTACATTATTGTCAAGCAAAACCATACCAAAATAGCACCAGGGAACGTTTGTGCCTGAACACGCCTCGGAGCGCAAGTTCATTCCCTAATTTACCGATGTGCGTCTGTGGAGGGAAGGAATGAAACTAGCGCCAGTGTACAAGTCACACATATGACCAAAAACCTTTAAATTGCCATAAGATTTATTTGACATGTAAACCATTGCCTCCTACTATGCAAACGTTACATTAGCTGGTCATACCAGTCTTGATTTAATAGCTAGCAAATTATGCTGATGGCAGTACTGGCTGAAAGGTACATTTCGTAAAAATTCATGTTGATTACCAATTCACATTGAATAGTAAAATGTTTTCTTTTTTTATTTGAATATTACTGTATACTATTTTTATATACTATTTATTATTACTAAAATCAGTGGACTACAGGGGAAGATCAGTTACAATACAGCCTCAAAACTAGAATCTATTTCTTCACAGACCCATCCTTGCATGCAAATTAGTTGATAAAATGATACCCATATGCAAATTAGCTCTCGCAAAACAATGCATAGAGTGTATATTTACTTCAGTAAAAACATCCATAATTGCTTTGCCATGATGTTCTTGTAAAGGTGAAGTCGGACAGGAACGAAAAAGGTAAACAATTACCTAATTTGCATAATGTAACTGCAATATCCTATCTAAAAAACTCTTTTTGTATGATCATTTATTATATTTGATACAATTTGAATATTATTTGGGCCTAAAGCCATTAACCTATCTATTTACAGCCATATTATCAGTACATTTCTTTATTATGCATTCATATTCGCGAATGTATTAAAATATGCAAATGATCTCATTAACTATGCGTGATATAAAAATGTCCCAAGCAGAAATGGATTCTACGCGAAAAAGTACTATAGAATCAATTGAGAAATGTTTGGTAGTGACTTTAATCAGATCGTTCTGGGTTTTGCCCTGTCTACCAGAGCACATGGGGAACAGGCAAAACCAAACACAGGACAATACACAAAATGGCCACCAGGGTGGCACAAAGTCATCAGTCCTGACAGTATCACAGTTTATTATACGGCTCTTCACAATGCTAGTAGAACGCTCCATTGACTTGAATGGGATTTCCCAACGTTCTACGGTAAAATAAATTCATGTAATTACCGCTGCAAACATATAATTACCGCTGTCAATGGCAACGGGTTTTGTGCTTCTGATACGTCTTTCATATCACTACGCAAGGACTGGAACTTCATTCAAACGTGAAAGCAGACGGTTGATCAGCTGTGTTCTAAAGAATGTTTGATTCAAGTTCAGCAGCGTGTGTTGTTGCGAACTATTTGTTTCTCAGCAAATGCCACGATGAACGGTAACAAATAGGCTAGGCTATGTAGGCTAAAGTCATATCGTGGGGAGTTTATTATTTCGTTTTGGCAAGTAGCCGTATAATAATAAGCGGGATAATGTATAGAACGCCGGTCATTATGGGAAAATAAGTCCCTTCAGGGCGAAACAAGACCGGAACAAGACCGTCCGGTTCGCCCTGTCGGGACTTATTTTCTCAATAATGACCGGCGTTCTATTCATTATCCCTTACTTGAACTACAGTATATTGAATGGGCCTATTTGGCAGAAAGGGCTTGTAGGTCAACTAGTGGAGAAATGTGGTTACAGAGGGTATATAAGGTGCCTCTATAATGTGCCTATAACACGCCTATAAACTGCCTCTATAATGTGCCTATAACACGCCTATAAGGTGCCTCTATAATGTGCCTATAACACGCCTATAAGGTGCCTCTATAATGGGCCTATAACACGCCTATAAGCTTCATTTCCCCTTTCATTACTTGTGTAGACAGTGTGTAAAAGATTTGACATCACAATGAGATCACATCACAGTCCAGAAGATGGCGGTAATGTACTACGAATGCAAACTGCCTTTAAAAAACACAGAACAATGAACAGTCTTTGTTGAGTTCTGTAGCCTATCGACAACTGAGACATTCAGTGTCCTAGGAGAGCGGATAGATTTCCCAGGACATCCCGGTCAACACTAAGTCTACTTTGGCTGCAACTGGCTACAAGTTTTCATCAGCTCATAATGGGAATAGGCATGTAGCCTCAGATGTGTGTTTATCCAGTTCTAAGCCACGTTTTGATGTAAACACACAACTTACCTGGCGTCTCACCAACTCAATGGTAACACAGCCAGCTCTGTTGTCTGCTTGCCACTGCTTTAGATTCTGATGTGTGTTGAGTCAGTCCCATGCCGAACCCACCCTTGCTCAATCGTCGGCCCTGTCTGGAGGTTTCTGGCCTGTGACCTGACTCTACCACACACCCAGTGTGTGCCCACACACCTACAATGTGACCTGACTCTACCACACACCCAGTGCCGGACTGGCTGTCAGGATTTTGAGCACATGCCAGAAGGGCTGCGTGTGAAATGGGCCGCTCAGAACGCTGGTGAACGTAGCATTTTGCAGGATCATATAACATTAAGCTGCGGGCAGGCTCTCTTTAGTTATTCACAGGCCCTGGCCTATTTACTTATTTCCTATGGCTTATTTCACACAGAGCACCTTAGAGCACCTTGCCATACCTTACTATGCACAGAGAATCACAGGCTCAGTCCCTGCCTCAGTCATTGCAAGCGCCTCTGATTTATTAATCACCACTATGTGGATACTGTTTTTAGAATTGATTTAGATTAAGTGTTAGTATAATTTGTATTTTTGTAATTTGTATTTTAGTATATTTTTATATATTGTATTAAGTGTTAGTATAATTTGTATTTTAGTATATTTAGCATATTCTTTATCTTCTACTGTCCTTACTGCTTAGTTGTGTTTTTATATTATATACTTGAATTACTCTTTCTGCTGTTAAAGAATGTGTTTGTGTTGTATGTATGCTGCTGCTGAGACCTTGAATTTCCCCTGGGGATCAATAAAGTATCTATCTATCTATCTATCTATCTACTGACCTCCCACATTTATCTTTCAGAATTTTCAGATGGATTTGGTAGTCCAATATAGCTATTAACTCTTGAATATCATTCCTAATGGACAGCTGACTGCTAATTATACCATTTGCCTATCCTTACATCATGGTCATGGTGTGTCAAACCCTTCTCAGCTATGGAGGCTTATTAATTTTTCAATGTGTTTTAAAGGAGAATTCCGGTGTGATTTTGACCTAAAGTGTATTGAAACATGATACCGAGTGTGAACGTATGTCTCATAGCCCATCTCGGCTTGTCCCCTGCACTCCAAAATCTGGCGCTAGTTAGCCGATGCTACCAACAGCTTTTTCAATAGTGGTGCTTCGGCATCAGGCTAGCCATGCAAATAAATCACTGTTTTACACCCATTTACGAGGCTCAATGTATCTCCACACTTCATTGGTAGACTTCCGAGGGCCCTTTTATGGGTGTAAAACAGTGATTTATTTGCATGGCTAGCCCGATGCCTGTCATTCGCATGCTGGAAAGTGTTTACATTGTCTGCCTGTTATGTGGTTTCTGGATTGTATTAAATTAAATAACTCATTAGCAGCCCAATGTTTAGCAAATGTAAAAGTGACATACAGAAGTGGAAGAGAAATGAGAACTGGAGGACCATGGAGGAGAGTTTTCTTTGAAACGGAAGAAAATGGATAGGCCATATGGGGTGCCGTTTGTAAAACTGGGCATATTGTATTATCCAGCACAGTTTTAGCACATTTAGCATCACAACATGTACAAAAAGAGCGCTCCAATTTTAAACTCTTTTTTTCACACATTTACAGACAAATTGGTATAAAAATGACAATATCTTTTCTTATCTTTAGGATAAGATTTTGTACTAAGGGAAAAATATGAAGTCAAATGCTACCTTTTTCACCCAACTTCATACGTTAATGTTACCGCTGGCCTGGTGGTATTAGCAATGTGTTTGCAATGTCGACATGTAGCCAGGAATGTGGATGTAGCCTCTGCAGCAATGACATGCTGAACGGATAAAGTGAACTTCTAATGGTGAGTTACATATTTAATTTGGTTATAGAGTTAGCCTGGGTGTTCCCATGCTGCCTTGTGCGCGATTTGATTCACGCTGCTAAGGCAGCCTGGAGACCATGGAGCAAATTTTCGTCTGAGATAGGGAACCAATCACAGAACAGGGGGGGAAAGCAAGACGATGATGAGCTATGCACAGACGCATTTGATAGACATCCGTGGCACCCAATAAACGGATCTGGGCATTTTTTTCAAATATGAGAAAATGAACGTTTGGTTCCCAGACCACGTCTCATTGAGAAGTGGTGGCGCTAGCCAGACTATTATATAGGGATAGCAATTGTTACCTCTGTTCCCTGTTGGAAAATACACACTTGCAGTAGTCTGTTAACGGTGTTAACATCTGAGCACTGATGCTGTGGTTAATTGCCAATTGTGTGGTGATACTGTATGCTAGTGTAGGCCTATACCAGTATCATGTGTAGGCTATCTATTTCTATTTGTTGGTCAGTCAAGCTGGTAATTTCACAGTTCAAGTTCAAATATATTTACACTACGGGTGAAAGGTTTTAAACACCCCAATGTTTCTAGTTTTATATTGAAATTCAAGCAGTTCAAGTCCAATGAATAGCCTGAAATGGTACAAGCAGTTCAAGTCCAATGAATAATAATAATAATAATAATAATAATAATATGAATAGCTTGAAATGGTACAAAGGTAAGTGCTGAACTGCCAGAACCTGTTATGAGACAGTGTACCACCCATGGAACATCTACCCCAGTGTGTACCACCCATGGGACATCTACCACCAACCACCCCATCCATGGAACATCTACCCCCCAACCAGCCCACCTCCCCCCAACATTAAGAGACAGGGTACCACCTATGGTACATCTACCCCCAACCACCCCACCCATGGTAAATCTACCCCCCAACCACCCCACCTCCCCCCAACATTCTTTATGCACCATATTGCTATGTTTCATAGTAATATTATACACAATTGTAAAGCTTGGACTCTTGGGAATCCATACATGACAACTATTTTGTACAATCTGTATAGTGCTTTACATTGTCAAATTAATCTTACTATGTCTCAATTAAATGTAATCAAAAATGCCCTCCTCCCCCTCTTCTGCTTTTGGTGCTTCCTTACCTTCTGGCTGCAGTGTATATCCATAGAAATAAAGTAGATGCAGCATCTGACACTGAATATCAATAAAACCAAGGAAATGGTAGTGGATTACAGAAGGCAGCAGCAGAACTACAGTTACACAGATAGATAGATAGATAGATAGATAGATAGATAGATACTTTATTGATCCCCAGGGGAAATGCAAGGACACCCCACTAATGATCAGCGGGCAACCTGTAGAGAGAGTCACAAGTTGTAAATACCTTGGTGTCCACATTACTGAAGACCTAACATGGACTGTTAACACTCAATATGTTCTGAAGAAGTCCAGACAGCGACTCTACTTCCTTCGTCAGCTAAGGGAATTCAAAGTTTCTACATCCATCATGAAGGCCTTCTACACTTCAGCGGTTGAGAGTGTTCTAACTGGTAGCATCATCACCTGGTATGGGAACTCCACAGTTAGAGATTGTAGTACTCTGCAGAGAGTAGTGCGCTCAGCTGAACATATAAGAACTCAACTCCCTGCTCTACAAGATATCTATTCCAGAAGAGTACTCTTAAGAGCCCAAAAGATTCTGAAGGACTCTTCTCATCCTAACAATGGATTATTCCTACCGCTGAAATCAAGAAGACGCCTATGTAGTCACAAAGCCAGAACTGAGAGACTCAGGAGAAGTTTTTATCCCCAGGCCATCCGAACTCTGAACTCACACTATACTGACTTTGCACACATTCACTCCTCAGCACTCTCAAACATTTCCCAACTCTGAACTCACACTATACTGACTTTGCACTCGTTCACTCCTCAGCACTCATGACCCCCCCCCACACACACACACACACCCACCTACAAGACTTTTAGCACTTTTACATCCCTCACCCTATGCTACAGACCTTTTATTTATTTTCTTATTTCATCACACGTCAAAACACACACACACACACACATATCTGACTTTCTCCAACTTTTGCACATCTCTATAGAACTTTTTATTTATTATTTTTGATTTCTCCTCCATCTACCCATGTCCTTGATTGCCTAGCCTTTCTGTCCCCCCCACCCCACCCCCAACACACACACAAAAAACACACACACTTACATCATCACTGTCATCACTCACATACATACAGCACACTGCTTGCTACAGTAAGCCTCCTCTACATACTTGCTGCACACTGCCCCCCCCCCTCCCTACATACATAGCACATTGTCTTCAGGATCTTCTCCAACACACATCCTCTACATACTTACAGCACACTGCCCCCACCTACCCACACACACACTATACACAGTCACTGCTACACTCCCCTCCCGCCCACACACACATCTTCATCACTCACATACATCATACATACAGTACTCTGCTTGCAATAGTAAGTCCCTTCACCATACTTGCAGTACACTGCCCCCTCTCCCCCACATACACAGCACATTATTTCATCAGGAAGCTTCTCCAACACACATCCCCAACATACTTACAGCACACTGACCCCCACACTTTGCACAAATAGGCTGACACCAGACATAATTTCACTGCATTTCTTGCTTCCAGTAACTATATGCATGTGACAATAAACTTCCTTGTATCCTTGCATATTGGGTCTTGGAATATCCACAAGAATCCATAGAAATAGAATATTCATGTTATGTTATCCAGTATAAGTTGTGCAGATGTATAGTCCATCTTATACACACCCATTGAACCTAAAACAAAAAAAGAGACTTTTGTGTAATTATTATATTTTGTGTAGTCCTTCTATATCAGAACCCCTGACATACAATAGAAAATACCAATAATAAAAACAGAGTGTTACCTTTCATTTGAGACCATGAATATGTTTGTACACCAAGGGGTTCATATACAGCAAGCCTTTTATTGTCAGTATGCATTTTAGATAACTATTGGCTCTCTTCCATTACAGGCCGTGGCTGGCCCAAGGCTTTTCCCTGGTCTTAAACACCGGTGCGTGGCCTCAGTGTTGTGTTTCCATAAGGAGCTGTAACATTGGAGACATTAGCTAACAATGCTAAGAAACTTTTAAATAATGCTTAGTAACGACTCCGCAAGCGTACGTAAAATTAATTACAAGGACATTTACACAAGTCACAACATTGTAAGAACCTATATCCTTAATTATTTTGCAAAGTTTTTAAATGTAGATTGTTTTTCCTTCACAAAAATATGCCAAGTCACGTTTGGCAACCCTAAACAAATGCCACCTGTCTACTGTATATTTAAATTTCTCTGGTTTTATTGTTGCATTGTATTCTATTCCAAAAGTCCTTGTTTCAGCCCCGATTCGGCCCTGCCCTACTCCACGGCTGACCTGAGGCCTTCTGGGCCCCGGGTCCGACCTCAATCACGGAAATATAAAAAGTCTGAGGCTTTACCCCAGCCACCGGGGTTTTACCCCATAGTGGAAAAGGGCTAGTCTGGAAAAACCAGACCTTGATAATCTATAAAGATTAAGGGTTTGGCAAAGAGCAATGTAATGGCCCAACTCGAGGGGCGGCAACAAGCATGAATTTAAAAATCTCACTGCATGCAATTGGATAACACTAGACCATGTTTACTCTGAATGATTTCTGACTTCGATGCAATCGAATAACACTACGACCAATGTGTACGGTCCTCCAACGTTGCAGCGTTGTCTTCATCAGTTTAGCTGGTTCCTGGAATGTTGGGGTAAAAGTAACGTGCATCATTGCTCTTTGCCAGTGTCACGGTCGGGTCCAGAACCAGGGCCGTCGGAGTGGCAAACTGACTTTTAACCCACTAGGCCACTGGGACTAATGACTCAAATGCAGAGCAGACAAAGTAAGATTAACTGAGTTTATTTCAGGTTTTAGACACAAAAGCTCAGAAGATCCAAAAAAAGGTCAAAAACAGTCCAAAAAGTTAAATCCAAAAACATCAATCCAAGGCGTAATCCAGAAAATCAAAGTCCAAGAGCCAAGCCAGGGTTCAGATAACGGAGTTCAGTCCGAGGGAGGAAAGGCAAACAAATCCAATAGGAGAATCCAAAGGAGATACCTTAAACAGTCCGGGTCAACACAGAGGTAAAGAATCCACAGGGCAAACACTTCCACAAATTTCAACAAAGGCTTAGAGCTTGAGACACACAGGGTAATCACGAAGACTTAGCAAAGACACAGACAAAGAGCAGGGTTTAAATACACTGACACAATGAGGAAATGAGACATGTGACCAGAGACAATGAGGAACAGGTTAATTGGATAACAAGAGGATTGGGTAACAAGTGACTAGCTAGGGACAGAACAGAAGTTTTTGGCGACATCTAGTGGCCAAAATAGTTAATACGTGACAGCCAGAGTGTCTCGCAGAGACAATTCCATTGTGCTCACGCGAGAACTCTGGATTTCCAGGGTAGAAAAGGGCCACAAAAAGTCCTAGGGAGTCTCCATAGGGCATTTTGCCAAACACATGGACATACCTTTACAAATAACTGTGTAATCTACTTGTCTTTTCTTCTATATTGATCTACTTTTACACATAGCTTCACAAGACCTGGTGCTAGGGTTCAGTTGTGTTTCTCAAGTGAGTCAAGTGACTTAGAGGTCTTAAATGTGGTCAGTTCAATAATGTTTGTAACCCGATAGAAAAACAATATTCTAGCCTTTGTAACTCTGTGCCAGTACATCACGCATTAATTCTGAATGTTCCCTATGAAACTACAGTCTTAGCTTACTACAGAGGTCAATCATTTGATGGTAGGCCTAAATAGGTGGGAACAGTACCCTCTGAAGTAGGCACAGTACAATATCAGGGGTAAAAGCCTACAAATTGTCCATACCAGATCATGTTAAAAAAGGTAAGGTTACCCAAAACTGAAAAACAATGCAGACATCTCAAGTCTCCCGTAAGTTCCGGGAGTCTCCCGCATATTGATAGCATTTCCCTGATGCCAGCAAATTAGATAAAATCTCCCAGAATCAAGAGCGTGCACGCGAGACCGAGACTTCAAATCGCATGTAGCACGCACACCACTAGTAGGGAGAGAGAGAAGGGTGGTGTGTGCGTGCCTGAAGCGCATCCAAGACAGAGAGCATCCTGATTGGCCTGCTGTTTCGCTAAATCAACCAATCAGTTTTCCGTGTAGGCGGGCTTTTCTCCCGAACTAAATCGATCAGTTCAGTGTAGGAACAGCAGCGTCATGGCAGAGTCAGTGGCCCCAAAAAAGGAACATTTAAGACCCATTTCACATCAGACTACTGTACACGAAAGTGTACCCTTATCTCATAAGAGTAAAAAATAATGATAGTCTTGCACGCTGTTTGTAACAGTGACTTTAGCATTGCATATTATTCAGGCCTATACTAGATGGCTAGTTGTCAAGGCTTCATGAAAAGATCAAACTACCAAAATCTACATACACATCACAATTTCTAACTATAGACCTTCCTTATTTGGTGTACTGACTAGACATTATTGAACAAACATATTCATCTATATTTCAGTATTCGAATTTTCGATTTTTCTCATTTTTCTTTGTTCTTTCTACCGGGTTACAAACATCTTTGAACTGACAACATTTAAGCCCTCTAAGTCACTTGAGAAACAGAACTGTAATAATTAAGCAATATAGCACGAGTGAGAGTGGGATTGGTAATGGATATTTCCACGGGTGTTGTTCGGCCATAGGCAACAACAGCCATGGGAATATCCATTACCAATCCCACGATCACGAGAGCAGGGGCAGTCGTGGCCTATTGGTTAGGGCTTCGGGGTTGTAGCCGAAAGGTTGTCTACTCGATCAGCGACCAGTAGGAAAAATGTGGGCGGGGGAAGTGGTTTAGCACTGCTCTCCACGTCCACATCCACAGCTGAAGAACCGCTGAAGTACATCCCTGAGCACCACTGTAGCAGGCAGCTCACTGCTCCGGATTAGTGTGTGCTTCACCCCACTGTGTGTTCACTGTGTGCTGTGTGTGTTTTCCCTAATTCCCAGATTGGGATAAATACATAGACCAACGGGATCAAGAGGACCTCACGGGATCAAGAGTATATACTCTGTTGCTTTTATACAACAATTCTACCACAAACTAAATAATCTGAAAACACCCCATTATTGAAATAAATAGTTCCATAGAAGCAAATTGTTGTATGAGTAAGGGATAATGGACACGGTGGTCTGTTAACAGAAATTAATGCACGGTTGAGGTTGTAAAGCGGAGTGCATTAATTTCTGTGAACAGACGACCTTGCAGTCCATTATCCCGCTTATTCCACTGTTGCCACTTGCGTAGTGCTCATTTCCTGTTACAATTTAAACGTTTTAATCGCTAAAACTTGTCTTGTTTGTAGAACTAATTTCTTCCGAAACATATCAACTAATTTCTCAACTTGCAGGACAAACTGCCGTTACTAGTTGTAAATGGATGGTTGCTACCAAAGATTCTAGAGCGCTACGCTCCGCTCTAGAATCTTTGGTTGCTACGGCCAAAGGCCAGTCGTTAGTTCTCTCTCTCCCGTTGTCAAGCGGGCGTATCCCAAGATTCTGATGAACTTTAGTTTTGAAACATTGCTATTTTACTTAGCCTGCTGCCATCCATCTAGCTAAAAGCCACCTCGGTCAAATGCTACAATGTTGCTATGTTCTGAATGTCTGCATTTTACAGCTCAGATGCAACGTGACAGTTCATTTAAACTTCACAACGAGTTCGGCGAATTAATATACAAGTGTGATACGGCCAAAAAAATGGATCTATTTCATAGGTGTGCAAATAACATACGGTTAATGGTCGTTCTAAATTATGTAGGACAATGGGAAATTCAACCAAGCAGTGAAATAACGTGTTATACACTACAGGTCAAAAGTTTTAGAACACCCCAATTTGTCGATGGGGTTTACTGTAAGTCTGGCAGTGGATGAGCATACAGTACAACCAAGAAATAATTAAACATGTTAAAACATGACTAGGACCAGTTATCCGGGGGAAGCAATTTCAATTTCAATTTAATTCCACTTATAGAGTGTCAAAATATTACACATGACTCATGGCGTTTTACAGACTGTTAAACAATCAGAGACAGCCCATGAGTAACAAGGGTGGGGAAAAACTCCCTAGAATTGGAGATACATGTAGGAAGAAACCTCAAGCAGATCCACGACTCAAGGGCCTGACCCATCTGCCTAGGGTCAGTTACAGGGTAGTTGGGTCTGTATACATGATAAATGAATAGGTTAGTTAGGTGTAGAGAATAGAACATGGTGTTTAAAGCCGCCTGAGGTATATGTTACAAAGAGATAGGATAGTTACATAACCCGTATGATAATGCATGAATCCTGTTTAGTGTCAGAAAGTTCAAATAGTCCAGTGTAGGAAATGAATTGTCCATAGAGATTAGGAATTGTCAAAGGGCAACTAGTGGGTCGCTAGGCTGCACGAGTCAGGAATCCCGGCAAGGGGGCAGCAACAGGCGATGGTAGGGCAGCCATAGGGATGGGACTTCAGGTGAGATGACAGGGCAGCTATAGGGATGGGACTTCAGGTGAGATGAGGGCCAAACACAAGGATGGCTGATGACTGGTAATGGTTTACCTCACAAGTGAGGTAAGGGGGAGAAAGAGAGATATAGAGTGGGTTATTATTACAGTACTATAAGTCATGATGGTTAGTATTAATAAGTTTATCAATGGTACTATATAGTGTTATACTATAGAGAGAAAAGGCAAGAGAGAGAGTTGAGAGAGAGAGGGAGAAAAGAGGGAAGCAGAGGGCACAGGGCTCAGAAGGCTACACAACCTGCTCTCTGGCAGTCCTCCAGAATTATTTAGACTGATCAGGTATTATACGGTTTCATTATCAGTACGCCTATAAGGAAGTAAAGTTCACTGAAAAACAATGAACACTTATCTCATACTACCACCATGACTGTTGGAACGTTTTGTTTGCATGGGGTTTACATTCCTACGGTCTACATGCAGGTGTCTCTTCATGCCGACACCCTGGAAATTGGATCTAAAGCAATTTTTGGTGCAATTCTTCAAAACTGCAAAGCTGTTAAAAAAAAAAACATGCCAAAAAAGACTTCAAAAGAAAAATCTAGCGCTTCACTGGCTGAAAGAATCTGTCTGGTTGACCACATTTTGGCTTTTATCAGTTTTCCATTTCAGGAAATTTCTTCACCATATCGCTGCTAAGGTGCTATAAGCAACGTAATGTGGTTCTAAGCTAAAACATTTTTTGCCACATACAGCTCACCATCCGTTAGCTGTGCCCGAATACACTGTAAAAAAACGCAGTCTCCGTGGACAGCCTAGGGTCCAAAAACGTCCACAAAAACAACTTGGGCTAATCTGGCCCATAAAAACATAACAAACTGTTCCAGCAAATCACCAACAAGATGCGGATTTGGGAGAGTTTCAATTGCACAGGAGGAAGGGGGAGGGATTTGCGAGCTAGTTCTCTGTTTTGTTTGAACCGTGGTTTGAACGTCAAGAGAAGTGACATTACCCTGTATCGCTTACAGCACCTTTAATTTTGATCTTCCAGCTGGACATCTGTTGTGCATTACAAAATGGTATGACCACATACTTCTGGGAGGTGCCTAGTTTCCGAGTCACTAATAGTCATCATGGTTGGAATGACTGACAGAGTGGCATTAGATGCTGAAAGGTTCTTCACAGAACAGCTCCAGGCGTGGTAAGGGGAAATGTCTTATCTGTTATATTCTGTTTTGCTTGTATGCCTAACCTGGTGACATCAGTTGAGCTTTCCTCAGTGACCAGAGAGACAACATATAAGACTGTGCACTGTATGTAAACTAAAAGCATTATTATTATTTAGCATTTTTATAAATGTGATTTGTGGAATGATAGGAAAGGATGTTGAATTTTTCATTAAACTAGGCGTCTAATATGTCAACAAAATACCTGTATTTATCCAATGTTTATGTATCTGTTTCTTGAAATGAATGCCTATTTTGCATAATTTAGAAATCGGAATTGTGCATACGTCATGGTTAAAAACGTATTAGAATCTCATAAATAATCATGTTATGCAGTCAGCTTAAGATGGCTGCAGGCGGCTACATGAAGTTGAATCCCCTAATGCCTCTGCACTCAATTGGATAGACCTAACCAATCAGCAAGGAAATTGCCGTGAGCTGTAGGAAGAACACCCGAAACACCCCTCTTCTCCACAGATGCCTTAGGGACCGTTTGGCATTTATGGAATGGACCGGACCACCGGAGGAAAATAGGGGAGGGTCATGTCTTTTTATTCTTTGTTGAGGAAGGATTATCCAACTTTTTTTTAGTCGGGGGGGGGGGGGGGGGGGGGCAACATTTCAAAGTGGCTTGTTTGGTGCATATTTTTCCATGTAGCTCTCAGTCTCACACCTCAGTTTTTTTCTTAATTTCACGTTTATCCTTCTCCAACATTGGAAGGGTTGCAGTAAGTCTATTCATCTGTTTCGCAATTGTAAGTTTGTGCATTGGTCAGCTAATAATGTAGCCAAGTGCTTTATTCACCTAACAGCCTTTATTAATTTGGTCAACTTTATACAGCCCTAAAAAGGCTAAATGTACTTTTGGTTTACCATTGTGTGACTTTAAACAGTGTGCATGCTTTAACATTAGTAAAGCAGAATTGTGCTTCATTGATCCACACATCCAGCTCCTATTTTTTTAAAAGGCCTTTGTGAAGGAAGGAGTGGTAGCATGCAAGCTCCCAAAGGAGGAGGCCTGAGGAAGCCTAGTGACGAGTCCATAGCAACCAGTTCATGTGCTGAATTTGTTTACCATTACCCAGTGTGCTTTGCTGATTGGTCACAATGTTTTAATGTTTTATTTTATGTGAATGTTTAGAAGGAGTAACTTAGTTTTTGAAGTAATGCAGGAAGTGTGCATTTAGTTTCCATGCGTATTGTGTTTCCACAACAATGTTAGTGAGTAAATAATTATGCTGAAATGGCCACCATCTTGGTGGTGCGTGATGTGTAAGATGAGAAGGTTCAGTGTAGGTTCATGCAGCCCATAGGAAAAAGACTTAATTTGGGACAACGTATCAGTGTTGCAGTACTTGAGTCCGAGACTCGAATTAGAGTCCGGGTCATTAGCCAAATTTAGAGACTCGTGACTTGATTTGGACTTGAGCACTGAATGACTTGAACTTGGACTCGTGCATTCGCACGCGATGACTCGACTTTTTTTTTAAATATATCATACTATAATTGTAGTATGTCATTAGGCTATAATTTGCTATAATATTTTAATATCTAAATTATTCGTAATACTAATTTTAGTTCAAGGGACTGCTTCGTGTCATACATCGCAAGTCACATCATGTTCACATGCAAAGCAAACTAACGTTAACACCAATGCCTGGAGACATGGCCGCCGCTATTTCAATGTAGTATTGCCAGGCAATATTAGTTCTCATACATGACATGATGACATTACCTAAGATTACACTCAGCCTAGGCTACACATCACACACTGCTGCTGGATAGCTGATCACCGTGACTTCCATTCATTCATTTTCATTCGGGGCGTGCCCTGCCGTGCTTCTGTCTGTTAATTTGCAGCAGGCTATTATCGGATGAAAAAAAAAAAAAAAAGTTTTCCCGATCAAGATATAGCATACTTCTTAATTTTGGTGTCATAAAATATAGAAGCATAACATTAAATTGCCTAGTTACTAGTAGAGTGTCCATGTAGAGTGTCAATGTAGGCCTACGTGTCTGCACAAGTGAAACTGACAAACTGAACCTCTCGTGGATAGGCCAGAAACAACTATTAAAACCACGAAAACCACGAAGTGTATTACTGTTACTGTTCAAACGAGCGATTTGATAGCCTAATCCAGGTGTTCCCAAACTTTTCCACGACAAGGCCCCCCAAATACCACTAGGTTCTGGCCAAGGACCCCCTTGATATGACCCCCCCTATTAAACCCATCGACAATACTACGGCAAATGTAAAAATACATTAAGCTAATCCTAATAATTATTTTAGCCACAAGCACTTCGCGATGGAGCATACAGTGTGTAAAAATTGTATTTGGGGCTTTCTGCTATATGTGAGCTATCACTCTACTATTATTCAAAGTCAAAGTCAAAGTCAAAGTCAGCTTTATTGTCAATTTCTTCACATGTTCCAGACATACAAAGAGATCGAAATTACGTTTCTCACTATCCCACGGTGAAGACAAGACATATTTTGCCAATTTAGGTCCACAGACAAACATAACATTCAAGTAAACAAAAAAGTAAGTAAATAAGTAAATAAGAGGGCACATATAATAATGAAAAAATAAGAGCAGCAAAATTTGGTTGAAATTGTGCATAGACAGTCAATAAAATACTAGTGCAAAGTCAGGCCAATAAAAGGCTTGGGTAGTTCTGTTTGACCTAAGTAAGAAAGAAAGTGGCATAGTGGTGCAAGTTATGTAAGAGCAGCAGAAGTGTTGTGTTTTCAGGACAACAACACCAAGTTGTAAAGTGTGCAAGTGGAGTAGTGCAGGCGGCCATTTTGGGTCCAATGTCCAGGATGTTATGTAGCTGAGGGTGGAGGGGGAGAGGAGGAGAGAGTTCAGCATCCTTACAGCTTGGTGTATGAAGCTGTTGGTGAGTCTGGTAGTGGGAGGGCGCAGGCTTCTGTACCTCTTCCCAGAGGGCAGTAGATCAAACAGATTGTGAGCTGGGTGACTTGCATCACTCACAATTTTGGTCGCCGGCGGGTGAGGTGGGTGGTGTAAATGTCCTTCAGGGAGGGGAGTGAAGCACCAATAATCCTTCCAGCTGTGTTCACTATGCGCTGCAGGGCTTTCCTGTTGTATTCAGTGCAGCTTCCGCCCCACACAGCCGATACAGCTGGAGAGGATGCTCTCAATGGTGCCTCGGTAGAATGTGGTCATGATGGCTGGTGGAGCACTTGCTCGCCTGAGTTTCCAAGAGGAAGTACAGGCGGCTGAGCTCTCTTAAGCCAGTGATGCAGTGTTGGTGGTCCAGGAGAGGTCTTCACTGATGTGCACCCCCAGGAATTTGGTGCTGCTCGCTCTCTCCACCACAGCACCGTCGATGGTCAGTGGCAGGTGTTGGGTGTGACCTCTCCGGAAGTCAACAACAATCTCTTTGGTCTTGCTGACGTTCAGCATGAGGTTGTTGTCCCTGCACCACGTGGTCAGATGGTCGACCTCCAACCTGTATTGAGTCTCGTAAGCCCTTAGTGATGAGACCCACCAGAGTTGTGTCGTCAGCAAATTTCACTATGTGATTGTTGCTGTAGGTTGCAGTGCAGTCATCGTCAGCAGGGTGAAGAGCAGCGGACTGAGCACGAGCCTTGGGGGCCCCTGTGCTCAGTGTGATGCTGCTTGAGGTATTGTTGCCAACCACGTACTACTTGGGGCCTCTGACAGAGGAAGTCCAGTAGCCAGTTGCAGAGGTAGGTACTGAGTCCCAGTTTGTCAAGTTTGCAGATGAGTTGTTGTGGTATTATGGTGTTGAATGCAGAACTGAAGTCTATAAACAGCAATCTCACATATGAGTCTCTTTTTTCCAGGTGGGTGAGGGCTGGGTGGAGGGCAGAGCAGATTGCATCCTCTGTAGACGGCTTGGCTCGGTATGCAAACTGGAAGGGGTCCAGGGTGGGGGGGAGAATGGCTTTGATATGTGACATGACAAGCCGCTCAAAGCACTTCATGATGATGGGTATCAGTGCCACAGGGCGGTAGTCATTGAAGCAGGATGGAGCAGTTTTCTTCGGCACAGGTATGATGGTGGCAGCTTTGAAACATGATGGGGACGATGGCTTGCTTCAGGGAAGTGTTAAAGATGTCTGTGAAGACATCCTTAAGCTCCCCCGCGCAGTCCTTCAGCGCCACGACCTGGGATGTTGTCTGGACCTGTTGCCTTCACGGTGTTGATAGCAGCAAGTGTCCTCTTCACGCTGTCGGCAGAGAGGCACAGGGGCTGCTCATGTAGAGGGGATGGGTCTTCTGTGGGCAGGTGCTGTTTTGTGCTTCAAAGCGAGCAAAGCGGTTCAGGTTGTTAAGCAGAGGGATGTTGCTCTCACAGCTCTGTGGCGCGGGCTTGTAGTCCGTGAGGGCCTAAATGCCCTGCCATAGGCTTTGTGCGTTCCTGCTGTCTTTGAAGTGGGTGGTTATCTTGTGAGTGTATTCCTTTTTGCTTCCTTGATGCCCACGGGACAGGTTGGCTCTCGCTGTTTTCATGCCAGCTTCATCCCCAGCTCTGTAGGCTTTGTCTCTGGCCCTCAGCAGCCTGAGGACATCCCTGTCAGCCATGGCTTCCAGTTAGCCCAGTGATGATGTCTTTTGTGTGGGTCACATCATCGATGCACTTGGTGATGTAAGAGGTTACAGTGTCTGTATACTCCTCTATGTCTGTCCGGTTGTTGTAAGTGGCTGCCTGCTTAAACATTTCCCAGTCTGTTGTGTCAAAGCAGTCTTGAAGAGCATCGGAGGCTCCCTCAGGCCACACTTTTACCTGCTTACGAACCGGTTTGTTCGCTTTTACCCTTTGTCTGTATGCGGGCATTAGCATAACAGTGATATGGTCTGAAAGTCCAATGTGGGGGAGGGGGGTGGCTTTGTATGCTCCTTTGTGTGTAGTGTAGACCAGGTCCAGGATGTTATCTCCTCTTGTTGGAAAATCAACATGCTGGTGTAGCTTTGGAAGTACAGTTTTGAGATCAGCATGGTTAAAATCTCCAGTGAAGATGGTGAAACCGTCTGGGTGTGCCGTCTGTTGTTCACTGACAGCCTGGTACAGTTCACTAAGAGCCGCGTTCTTATCGCTGTTGTTGTTGGTAGGTGGGATGTATACTGCGACTAGCAGAATCGCAGTCATTTCCCTTGGCAGGTAAAAAGGACGGGACTTTATGATCATAAACTCTGCCAGTGGTGAGCAGTGTTTGCATACTACTACAGTGTCCCGGCACCATTCGTCACGGATGTAAACACAGATTCCTCCTCCTCGTGATTTACCTCCCTTTACAATGGCCCTGTCTGCTCGATAGCATGCTAGCTGCTCCAGTTGTACAGCAGAGTCCGAATGTTGTCATTTAACCAAGTCTCAGTGAAGGCGAGCACACAGCAGTTACTTACTGTCGGTTCGTTGATCTCAGCAGTCGTATGTGATCCATTTTGTTGTCCAGTGATCGTACATTTGCCAGGAGAATGGATGGTATGGCTGGGCGAGTTGGGCTGGCCGCTAGCCTGGCCCGGACGCCTCGCGCTTGCCCCTCTTCTGCTTCCCTCGCACACCGCTTCCGGCGCTTTCTTTCGGGGAGGAGTAGCGAAGGAGTCGGTGTTGTTGCAGGCGGAGTAGTCGAGTTCCTTTAAGCGTCTCTGTTGCAAAGTCAGAGCGGCTGCAAAACTTGCTTTTGCAGATGTCAATTAAAACTGCCTGCTGTACTTGTAGTACGGCGTAGTAAAGACAAGGCGAACCCGTAAAACTTTCGGACAAACACTTTTAAAAGCAACAAAACACCGTGCGGTTGGGACAGAGAGAGGTAAGCTGCGTGTAATGCAGCGCCCGCCATCTTGGACATCTAGGACTGATCTGCGAGTGAAAATATGAAACTCGCGAGATCAGGATTGTCTCACGAGGCTAGCTGTATTCCTCTAGACTAGCAAAAAAACATTTTAAGGAGTTGATAAAAGTGATAAAAACTGGTTGATTTAGCAAACCAGGCCAATCAGGATGCTCTCTGTCTTGAACAGGCACATATGCACCACCTCTCTCTCACTTTCCTTCACTGCCGTGTGCGCGCTACACTCAGATACACGCGCGATTTGAAGTTTCAGTCTCGCGTGCACACTCTTGCTTGCTCGCTCTAGATTCCAGGAGATTTTATCTAATTTGCGGGCATCAGGTTATCCATTATCAAGATGCCGTTATCAATATACGGGTTACTCCCGGAACTTCCCTCTATAATAATGTGAGGCATATCTGAACATTATATTTCCCATGATAATGACTGGGAACTGTACCAGGCTGTCAGTGAACAACAGACGGCACACCCAGACGGTTTCACCATCTTCACTGGAGATTTTAACCATGCTGATCTCAAAACTGTACTTCCAAAGCTACACCAGCATGTTGATTTTCCAACAAGAGGAGATAACATCCTGGACCTGGTCTACACTACACACAAAGGAGCATACAAAGCCACCCCCCTCCCCCACATTGGACTTTCAGACCATATCACTGTTATGCTAATGCCCGCATACAGACAAAGGGTAAAAGCGAACAAACCGGTTCGTAAGCAGGTAAAAGTGTGGCCTGAGGGAGCCTCCGATGCTCTTCAAGACTGCTTTGACACAACAGACTGGGAAATGTTTAAGCAGGCAGCCACTTACAACAACCGGACAGACATAGAGGAGTATACAGACACTGTAACCTCTTACATCACCAAGTGCATCGATGATGTGACCCACACAAAAGACATCATCACTTTCGGGCTAACTGGAAGCCATGGCTGACAGGGGATGTCCTCAGGCTGCTGAGGGCCAGAGACAAAGCCTACAGAGCTGGGGATGAAGCTGGCATGAAAACAGCGAGAGCCAACCTGTCCCGTGGCATCAAGGAAGCAAAAAGGAATACACTCACAAGATAACCACCCACTTCAAAGACAGCAGGAACGACAAAGCCTATGGCAGGGCATTTAGGCCCCTCACGGACTACAAGCCAGCGCCACAGAGCTGTGAGAGCAACATCCCTCTGCTTAACAACCTGAACCGCTTCTTTGCTCGCTTTGAAGCACAAAACAGCACCTGCCCACAGAAGACCCATCCCCTCTACATGAGCAGCCCCTGTGCCTCTCTGCCCGACAGCGTGAAGAGGACACTTGCTGCTATCAACACCGTGAAGGCAACAGGTCCAGACAACATCCCAGGTCGTGGCGCTGAAGGACTGCGCGGGGAGCTTAAGGATGTCTTCACAGACATCTTTAACACTTCCCTGAAGCAAGCCATCGTCCCCATCATGTTTCAAAGCTGCCACCATCATACCTGTGCGAAGAAAACTGCTCCATCCTGCTTCAATGACTACCGCCCTGTGGCACTGATACCCATCATCATGAAGTGCTTTGAGCGGCTTGTCATGTCACATATCAAAGCCATTCTCCCCCACCCTGGACCCCTTCCAGTTTGCATACCGAGCCAAGCGGTCTACAGAGGATGCAATCTGCTCTGCCTCCACCCAGCCCTCACCCACCTGGAAAAAAAGAGACTCATATGTGAGATTGCTGTTTATAGACTTCAGTTCTGCATTCAACACCATAATACCACAACAACTCATCTGCAAACTTGACAAACTGGGACTCAGTACCTACCTCTGCAACTGGCTACTGGACTTCCTCTGTCAGAGGCCCCAAGTAGTAACGTGTTGGCAACAATACCTCAAGCAGCATCACACTGAGCACAGGGGCCCCAAAGGCTGCGTGCTCAGTCCGCTGCTCTTCACCCTGCTGACGATGACTGCACTGCAACCTACAGCAACAATCACATAGTGAAATTTGCTGTGACACAACTCTGGTGGGTCTCATCACTAAGGGCTTACGAGACTCAATACAGGTTGGAGGTCGACCATCTGACCACGTGGTGCAGGGACAACAACCTCATGCTGAACGTCAGCAAGACCAAAGAGATTGTTGTTGACTTCCGGAGAGGTCACACCCAACACCTGCCACTGACCATCGACGGTGCTGTGGTGGAGAGAGCGAGCAGCACCAAATTCCTGGGGGTGCACATCAGTGAAGACCTCTCCTGGACCACCAACACTGCATCACTGGCTAAGAGAGGCTCAGCCGCCTGTACTTCCCTGCGGAAACTCAGGCGCAGCAAGTGCTCCACCAGCCATCATGACCACATTCTACCGAGGCACCATTGAGAGCATCCTCTCCAGCTGTATCACTGTGTGGGGGCGGAAGCTGCACTGAATACAACAGGAAAGCCCTGCAGCATAGTGAACACAGCTGGAAGGATCATTGGTGCTTCCTCCCTCCCTGAAGGACATTTACACCACCCACCTCACCATAAAGCGACCAAAATTGTGAGTGATGCAAGTCACCCGCTCACAATCTGTTTGATCTACTGCCCTCTGGGAAGAGGTACAGAAGCCTGCGGCCCCAAGACTACCAGACTCACCAACAGCTTCATACACCAAGCTGTAAGGATGCTGAACTCTCTCCTCCTCTCCCCCCTCCACCCTCAGCTACATAACATCCTGGACATTGGACCCACAATGGCCGCCTGCACTCTCCACTTGCACACTTGAACACTTGCACACTTTACAACTTGGTGTTGTTGTCCTGAAAACACAACACTTCTGCTGCTCTTACATAACTTGCACCACTATGCCACTTTCTTTATTACTCAGGTCAAACAGAACTACCCAAGCCTCTTATTGGCCTGACTTTTGCACTTTTTTTTTTTATTGACTGTCTATGCACAATTTCAACAAAATTTTGCTGCTCTTATTTTTTCATTATTATATGTGCCCTCTTATTTACTTATTTACTTACTTTTTTGTTTACTTGAATGTTATGTTTGTCTGTGGACTTAAAATTGGTAAAATATGTCTTGTCTTCACCGTGGGATAGTGAGAAACGTAATTTCGATCTCTTTGTATGTCTGGAACATGTGAAGAAATTGACAATAAAGCTGACTTTGACTTTGACTTTGTCTGGCATCTCTCCGATAGAGAAAATTTGGAGCAGTTCACCAAATGAACGTCCATTCAGCGTTGGTTTTGAGGTGGGTTTAGGTGTGACGCGACTTCCACGGATGAGATGAGCATAGCTATCGCTGAAGTTTTATCCAAATATTTGAGTATTCCTGGGGAAGCTAGGAAGCTAGGAATCTCTGCAATGTAGCTGGGAGGAATGAAGGACACAGACATCCTCCACGGCCAATTCAAGTTAGTGTTTGGTAGCACTGAATCTTAGTTACTTAGCAAGAAGGAATATGCTTTCTTCAGACATGTAGCCTACCATGAAAACTTGGTGGGGATTTTCGTTGATGAGGTTCATGTCACATACAATAGTAAGTTTTAAAACGTTAACGTTTGCTACTTACCTAACTTGTATGTTAAAAGATGCCATTAGAAGAATGCTTCGTTTATCAGATTTGGACCGTCTATCACCAACATAGGTGGTGATAGACAGATGGTTTATCCAATCAGCTAACCAGTATTTTCGCCCCTTCCCAAACGTTCTCCAACGGAAAGTTCCCAGATGGATATGCAGAGCAAATGCGAAGCAATTCATCTGGTGGAGTCAGGTTTGAATACGCCAAACCCCATTGGTAAGTAGGCTAATACGTCCTGCCCTTTGCTTAGGCAAATGAGACATAACTTCTTCAGAGGTTAAAAGTAAATGTTACAAACTTCAATTTCTTCAAAAATCGACTCATGCTTCAATTATGTTTGTATCGGCAGCCATTTTGCACTGGTTTCAGTAGGAACGTTTTCCCATGAACACAGCGGAAGTGAGATCAGTGAGTGTCTCTGAAAGTAAGAGTCTTCCTGTTATGAAGCATTTGGCCCAGAAGTTTGTTCTGCATGCGACCTTCTGGGTACCCAGATTAGCTTTTTGCAGGTTGAGATGTCTGGTTTACAGTGATGTTGGAAGCATATCCACACCACACACAGATTTTCTTTTTCACCAGATTGTAATGAAACAGTTTCTACACCTAGGCTTATTAACATATGATTTCCCTAATATTGAAGACAGATGTAATAATTTAATAGAAACAAAAATATTTATGTGTGAAATGAAGCTTTAAAACTTAAATAAGTAGGCTATAATATCAAATTATCTTAATAGACCTGCATGCTGATAGTCCATGTCAACTGCTACTCTAAGAAGGTATCCCTGTGGATTACACAAACAAAAAAGGATTACACAGACAAAATAACAACACACTTCAAAGACAGCAGAGATGCACAGAGCCTATGGCAGGGCATACAGGCCATCACTGACTACAAGCCTGCCATGCGGGCTGTGAGAACAACACCTCTCTGCTAAATGACCTGAACAGTTTTTTTCGCCCGTTTTTGAAGCACAAAAATGACACTCACCCACAGAAAACCCCACCTCCCCCCCCACCAACCCTGTACCTGTCCTCTGCCAGCGTGAAAGAGGACACTAGCCACCATTAACCCGCCGAAAGCAGCAGGCCCAGACAACATACCAGGACAGTGTTGAAGGACTGTGCAGAAGAGCTGAAGGATGTTTTACAGACATTTTCCAACACCTCTCTGGAGCAAGCAGTCATCCATCATCTTTTCAAAACTGCCACCATCATACCGTGCCAAAAAATCATCACCATCATGCTTCAATGACTACAGTCCTGTAGCACTCGCATACATAATCATGAAGTGCTTGAGCGACTAGTCATGTCACACATCAAAGCCACCCTACCCCCCACCTGGACCCCTTCCAGTTTGCATGCCGAGCCAAGCGGGGATGCAATCTGCTCTACCCTCCATCCAGCCCTCACCCACTTGAATGACAAGAATCATATGTGAGAATGCTGTTCGCAACTTCAGTTCAGCATTCAATACCATATCTCTACAACAACTCATCAGCAAACTGGACAAGCTAGGGATTCAGTACCTCCCTCTGCACCTGGCTGCTGGACTTCCACCATTGCCAGAGACCACAAGCAGTACATGTGGGACAACACCTCCAGCCTCTGACCCCAGGGCAGGGGCCCCTCAAGGGTGTGTGCTCAGCACCCGGCTCTTCACACTGCTAACACGACTGTGCAACCACTCACAGCTTCTGCCATCTGGTGAAGTTTTTGGGGCCAAACACAACACTGGTGGGCCTCATCACTAAGAGCTGATAGAGGCTCACTACAGAAAAAGAACATAACCTTTGGCTAAATGGTGCAAAGACAACAACCTCCTGCTAAATGTCAGCAAGACCAAGAGGTTGTTGTCAACTTTCAGGAAGACCACAAACAACTGCCACCACTGTCCATCAGGCAGATGCTGTGGAAGGTGAGCAGCACAAAATTCTGGGGGTGCACATCAGCGACGACCTCTCCTGGATACCAACACAGCATCACTGGAAGAAAGCCCAGCAACCTCCTCTTCTTCTTCATAAAATTGAAGAAGGCAAAGTGCCAGCGCCTCAATCATGACTACATTCTACAGAGGGACCATCGAGCATCGTCTCCAGCAACATCACAGTGTGGGGAAGCTGCACAGATCAGAACAGGAAGACCCTCCAGCACTGTTAACAGCTAAAGAGGATCATTGAACACCACTCCCTCCCTGCGGGACATTTACACCACCCGCTCACCCGCCAGCACTAATGATTGTCAGGATCACGACCCACCCCTGCCTGCAATTGTTCAGCCTCCTGCCCTGGGCGGTTATAGGAGCCTCGGCTCCGCACCACCAGACTGGCAAGTAGCTTCATCCACCAAAGCAATCCAGG